>NC_138232.1:11679403-11969582 GCF_964197995.2 Scardinius erythrophthalmus
TGAGAAGGTACAACAGATGAAACAGGAACTCTTTATCCATCACCATCACCCAGTAACCACGGGTAAACGTCCCACGGTTTCCCACAAAGCTCAGCATGAACACTATCTTATTGCAAACCTGTGCATACACCAAATGAGGTCAGTGTCAATAAAGACTGACACCACGTAAGACTGTAATTTGTAAAAAACTGTGTGTACAGTGTATGAATGTATATTGTATGCACTCAAAATAAAGCCCTCCCATGTGTGTTTGTGATCGTACATTAAAAGCTCCCAGGAGTGTCAGCATATGCTGCAGGCCCACTGAGAACCCCAGCTGCAGAACAGTGGAGATGACCAGGACTCGCACTGCGTTCGGCCTCGGTGACATCAACACAAAACTCAATGAGCCCAACAAACACACCCACAGCAACAGAGAAAGAGAAGGATCCAGTGAACCTGAAACACGCACACACCACGTGTAAGGTGTAAATGTTCAAACACAGGTCAGGGATATTGTGGAAAGAAAGGCTGAGTCGTGAGGAGTACACTATAAAGAGAGCTCACTTTCGTTCATTCCGTCCAGAGGGTAGAAGAACGCCACCAACAGATTAATGAGAACAGCCAGGTTAAAAGACACATTACTCCAGAAAGACATGTTCCGGCTACACCAGTACAAAACTGGCTGTGCTAAAAACAAAATGAAAGGGGTGAAATTCAGAAATTACGATATAAAAAACGGCTAATGTACAATTAAACAACAATCTGTTCAGAATAGCTCAGTGTACAGCATAACTTATGCCAATAAAAAAAGATAATGTAAAACATTGAAAAAGCAAACTAAAATAAATTAAAACACCAATATTAAAGCTTTTTCCAATTGCTCATGTTAGCTCATGTTAACTAATGTTAAAGCTGCAGTCCGTAGTTTTTCCTCTTTGTCGCCATCTCTGTACGAAATCTGCAATTGCAGTTATTCGCGGAATCATCAACTTTACGTGGGTTGTGCCTCGGCACGGCACAGCACGGAGGAATCCAATGTTTTGAGGAGAATGTGCGGCTGTCGGTCGCCGCACCGGTGTGGATACTGTCATTAGGAATCACAGATTCTACTTTTTGGAAGTATGACCAACATAAGAATTTTCACGGGAAAATGTCATCTGAGCAAGTAAGTAACATCCACTTTTGTTCTGACCAATCAAGGGGAAAAAAAGCATTGCAGTAAATCGCGCTGATTAAATCTAACAATCACTTATCATATCACGTCAAACCGTGCAAATTATACTTTCTTCTCAAATTGTTAATGTTAACATCAGCATTGCGTTAATGCCCTTCCGATATTTATCCTTGTTTTCGCATGGGCCCGGTTGCAGTGTCTTTTTTTCTGTAGCAAGTCTTTTGCGTTTTACAACGGGTGAATCTCCAGTTGTCACTTGTGATTGTCGTTTGAACCTTTCTGGATCCGCCATCAAACTGATAAGTTAATTACAAGTGCTGTGAGAAAAGGCTATAAATCTTCACCTCCAACATCCTCACACGCAACATAGCCTACTAGCCGAGACACCTTCTTTATGTGTACAGATGTGACGTAATGACGCAAAGACATGCTCGAATCTCCCACGGAAATCCACCAGTATCACTAGAATTAAAAACATTATTACAAGCTTACCGTTTTGAATCGAGCTAAGGCAAGCAGATAGTTTAGAACACTGGCTGGTTATGTACTTGCTCAAAAATTTATTTTGGATAATTTTTAACCCAAAAAAGGACTGCAGCTTTAACTAATGAAACCTTACTGTAAAGTGCTACCAATTTTGCAACTAATAAGAATGGTTTAAGTGAATGTATACCTAACACTTAAACAGAAGAGGGCTGAATTAAACCATTTTCAAACAGCAGAGAATGACCATGCAAACAAACTAACACGCATTTACCTCTTAGTTTTTTCTGCCACCTCATTTCATTGAAGAGGTCGTCTGCGTGCAGGAAGAAGTCATTTATTTTACTGCCCTGTTCATCTCTCTCTGTACCATAGTACACACGTAGCTTGGATTCATTTGTCAGAAAAGAACAGATATTCGGTACGGGAAACACAATTTGTTCCATAGTGCGATCCTGGCGGACTATCTGTGTATATAAAAACATAAAAGAGCACATGCAAAGATGAGAATTTAAAAACAATAAACAACATGCATATCAAGATTTTATGTTTAAAAGCATTTGAGTGTTTTACCTCTATCTGTGAGGTGTGTTTCGTGTAATACTCCAGGGCCTGGTCCTCCCCACCTGGTTTCAGTAGTATTTGCAACTCCTTATTGTGACGTGACAGCTGAAATGGCAGGTTAATCAGGTCACACTACTGATCTAATGAAGTGCTCTTAGATAAAGAGTTATGCCATATGGAATAATGGTCAGGGCCGTACACACCATTGAGGTTTTTCGAGGTGTATATTTTAAAGGTTGTGAAATAATAGCTTGACTAATTATTCTGCCCACTGACATGGTTTTAAACATATTGTTATCCAGTTTTTGTGTGCTTACATGTAGATCAGGAAAATCACAATTTTCTAATAAAAATGTTCTTATGAAAGGCCCAAACACTTTCCAACTGGCTTTGGTATAGTAAATACTGTACCAAATAAAAATACGCTTGTCAGTTAGTAACTTTATTGTGGATTAAAAAGAATCAAAGGAATGGTAATCTAACTCTCGCTGACAGAAGTGACATGCGTAATTCAAAGTATTAAAGTAAGACATCTGTCTTCACTTGCATCTTTTGCCACAGTAGAAAATTTACCATATATTGCAAAATACAGTTTCACAGCAAGAAATATTTATGGCTGGCAAATGTTCTCCTTATATCCTACACTTGCAGATGTGGAAAAAGTTATTTTTGTTCATATGTACAGGAGTGTGTGTGTACCTGATGTGCAAGGATATAGATGTTGTGTCCAACATTGCGTGGTGAAGCCGCATGGTCCTCTCCGTTCTCCTGTTCCTCATCCTCAAACTCTGTCTCCCCCTGCTGGTAGGCCATTTTCATCACCTCCACCTTGAACATGAACACACAGCTGGAGTTGTGCAAATGTTGTATCCAAAGAATGTTAATGTTTACGGTTTGATATCTGTCTTTATAGAATGACTCCAAGATATAGTTAAAGCAATGAGTGAAGCAGGATATTCTGGCATAATAACTAACATACTCACTAGTTCTTTTGGTCTCATGTTGTAAAGAATTCTTTCTGCGTTCTCACTGTCGTGACGGCTCTCCATGATGGCCAGCAGTAGCTTAGATGCATTATTCTAAGAAAAAAGACAATTGTGTAAATGTATTGGTAATAAAAAGATAAAACCCAAAAACATTCAGTTAAGTTAATTATTTTTATATTTTACCACTTTAAAATAAAAAGTAATTATGAATAATAACAGAAGAATACGAAAAATATATTGGGGGGGCCTTCAAATATTGTCTTCATTAGATAGTAAAAAAGGGTTGAGAAGAACTGCTTTATAGGACTTGAGGCCTGACCAATTTTTATTGCATTGTTAATAATTTGATGTTAATTTTTTGCTTAGTCCACCCCTGCCCATGCCTAGAACCGGCCCTGTTTAAAGTAGAATTTCGGTCAATTTTAACATTGAGCTAATTCTTTGTAAATTTGGAGTGCTGTCAATACAGAGAACAACGACAAAAATCGGTGTTGCCTACACCGTCTTATCCTCTTTTTAAAATTTGCACCCTGTTGACTTCAATGGGGCAATATTTAAACCTGCTTTTAGCCTCTTAACATCCTTGATGTGTCATTACAAGTGCACATCTAATGTGAGTAATTCCTTCAGAGTGAACACAGGTGAATCTGTTTATTCAGCCAGCGCACATACCTGTATTTTCTTCCTGTTTTCGGTCGAAGTCCGTAGTAATCGATTGTCGAGTTCACACGCATAGGTTTAGTTACCTATGATCACGCGCGTGAACTCGACAATCGATTACTACGGACTTCGACCGAAAACAGGAAGAAAATACAGGTATTTGCGCTGGCTGAATAAACATCTTTTTTATTCATATCTTTCACATCTACTGCAGTCAGATTCACCTGTGATCACTCTGAAGGAATCACTCACATTGGCTGTGCACTTGTAATGACACATCAAGGATGTTAAGAGGCTAAAAGCAGGTTTAGTACTTGCCCCATTGAAGTCAACAGGGTGCAAATTTTAAAAAGAGGATAACACGGTGTAGGCAACACCGATTTTTGTCATTGTTCTCTGTATTGACAGCACTCCAAATTTACAAAAAAATGAGCTCAATGTTAAAATTGACCGGAGTTCTCCTTTAAGATTAAAGTGACGTACCTTTAATTCTAGAACCAGATCCATTCTTTTTCTGCCCAGTGGATTAATATCATTCAGAATCAATGCAATAATGATGTCGATGCCATTAGACTCATGGGTGGCGATACAATTCTGCAAAAAATACATATGGCAAAACACATTCAATATGGGAAGCAAGTATGGTTTTAGTGATGGAAAGATAATATTTATGATTGTTTTAATGTTTGTGTACATGCCTGGTTATCATGGCAGGGCCCTTGACAGTATTCAGTGAGGCTCTCTACAGTCTGATTAATGAGAGCCACATTTTGCTGGTTGATATAGAGTCCTAACAGCCCCAGGCCTCCTGTTGTGCTGCCACAGATACAGTCCAGGAACTGCAGGGTCTCACACACCAGGTTATAATTGTTCTTATTGTTCTGACAGCGCAGGAAATTCTGCAGGAAAAAAAAGAAAGTTCTAAACATATGATGTATAGAACCGGACCAAACCAATATATCAAGAAAAAGCATAGTCCATAAACAAGACTCTGACCAAACACAATGATACTGTTAAAATTTGAACCCCAAAAAAGTATGCCGAGTTCCTTCAGGCCCAGGTCAGGTTGGTAGTGGACCTCTGATCAGGTCAGAACAATAAAAAGAGATGTAAATGTGACAAACACACACACCTGCAGGTCTCGATTGTGATTCTCACACAGCAGCTGTAGGAAGCGTAGGATTGGTTGCATGATGAGAATGACAGGACTCATCTCGCCCTGCTCCGTTCCTTTATCTCCGCTCCCTTTGTCTCCATCAGCAACGCCATAAACCTCCTCAGGATCAGCATCTCGTCGATACGAACTGAAGGCCTTCTTGGTCACAGCAGATGCCTCCAACAACTGCTCACGAGCATCATCAGTCACCACAACGCCTGAATCTTTTCCTGGAGAAAAAAAAAGAGGCTTTGAATCTCATCATAATGACAGAACTTCTCATAAAGTGCTGTATCAGATTTAATAGCAACATACTTCAACATGTATTTGGTCATAATCAAAACATCAAACTAAATGGCAATTATTTTAAAGAAAGATAGCATATGAACTTGGATAAAGTATTGACAGCCCAGACCTCTCGGGCGTTGTGGGGTTTCTTTGTCTGGAGTGTTGTCATCACGCCGCTTGTTGCCCAGGTCACTGGTGTTGACTGTAACCGTGGCTTTTATCTCAAGCTGAGCTGCTTTCATTCTGTCATAGAACACCCTGAAAAACTTTTCGGAATTTTTGTCGTCTGTTAAACGTTTGAAGAAGGAATGCTGTAACGAGATAAAATACAAACATAAATCCATCATCATATTTATATGTTATGTTCTATGGAAAACTTCAAATGTAATTCAGAAGTTTAGGGTCTGCAATATTTTTTTATGTTTTTGAAAGAAGTCTCTTATGCTCACCAAGCCTGCATTTATTTGATCAGAAATTCAGTAAAAACAGTAATATTGTGAAATATTATTAAGATTTAAAATAATTGTTTTCTATTTTTTATATTTGTATTCAGGTGATAGCAGAGCTGTCACTTAATCCTTTAGAAATCATTCTAATAAGCTGATTTGGTGCTCAAGAAACATTTCTTATTATTATCAATGTTGAAAACAGTTAACCCATGATATTTTTTTAGGGTTCTTTGATGAATAGAAAGTTCAAAAGAACCGCTTTTATTTTAAATAGAAATCTTCTGTCATTTATCAATTTAATTCATCCTTGCTGAATAAAAACATTAAAAAATAAAGTCCTTTTGAACTGTAATAGACATATAAAATAACATAATGCCATAACATTCGATTATATCATTTGATCGTTTCACTGACAGGCCTATCTGACCTGTATGATGGTGTTCCCACCCTCCAACAGTGCGATGGCCAATAGGATGCTTTCGTGGAAGACACGGTCACTGGTAGCATTCATGATCAGATCAATGACAAGGTCAGACGCCCCTTCACGGTCCAGATGGCACTGCACTTCCATCAATGACATCTCAGCCCTGCTCAAACCCCCTGCAGTCATACAAACACACAAAAACATATGTTCAATTATATCACAAACGTTCCCAGAAGGTACAATGAAAAATGAACTCACCTGACTGGCTCTTGATTGGTCCTACTGGTGTAAGGGCAGAGTTAGTGAAGGAAGTGAGACTCTCTCTCCGCCCGCCACTCCTGAAGCCATAGTAGCGATTGACGAGCAGCTGCCGAAGGGCCTCCCCCTATGATGAGAGTGAGAGTGTGTGTTTCAGTGTGCATCTTATTTTTGGGAATTTTTTCTTTGCCATTGTTGTTTTAGCTTGCTCACTGCATGGCTGTAAAACACTATTTTTTGGAACAATTTATATTATAAGAGCTATTTAAATAAACATGATTAATATCAAAGGAATAGTTGTGTTGAACCGGGGCAGCTGAGAGGTACAGGTGTGTGGTTAAAGAGCAGGGTTAGGTGATGTTAGTGACCTACCCTCCTCCGATCCTCCAGCTGTTTGGGTGGCAGACTGACATCCACCACCTGAGTGAGTGAGCAGAGTGGACAACAGAACACTAACACAGAGTTAGTAGAGTATCATCATGCAGCAATCTCCAGATCTATCCTAGCAGCATGCTTGTGTGTTATAATAATGACCAAAATTATATAGTCAGCTCATAGCAACCTAGTTTGTTATGATATGCAAGTGATTTAAGAGTTACATTAGGAAAAAGTACAAGATGAGAATGTTACGGTCAGAATAAAATGTCTGTTACATAACACTTAATATCCAAACTGTCCAAATATTCAGTTATTACCCAAATAGTTGGTAAATATTAAGGTAAGCTCACAAAGAGGTTTTTATTGTAAAGCTTTAAGAACAATTACTAATTTTACTACATCATACTGGATTAGCAGGACTATTAAAGCACCACAAAATGTGGTTCTCTTTGTATTTATTATTGAAAAAGGAAGTTAGAGTGGGGGCGTGCGCATTGAAAGGCTTGCCCTTCTTATAAATACTCTTTTCTTTCTCACTTTTTATTTGGTAACAAATGGTTTTAGGGGACACACTGAACCACAACAGATCCATATCCATACCACATCTAACAAATAATGTGTATACTCTAAAGGATGGAAAAAGAAAGAAGATACACAGATAATAAATGAACAAGGGGAAGATGGGATGAATGACAAAAAGGGGACAACCTCAGTGACATCCATCTCATCATCAAATCCCAGTAGCTGAAAAAGAGGAGTGAAGTACGGGGTTAATGAAAGGGTGGACATTCTTCAAATTAAGCCAGTAACTATTAGTGGCATGAGTGGTAACAGAAAGACATAACAGAGGAGATGTGACCATTAACTCTAACTTAAAGCTGCAGTCTGTAACTTTTGGCACTCTAGCGGTTAATAAACAGAGCTGCCTGAATCTTGCGGAAGTAATGGGCTACTTGACAGTGGTACAACCTGTACCAGTCTAAAATAGTCTGAATATAAACACTTATTATAGGTCTACCGTAGTGATTTATGAACACAAAAAAAGTTACGGACTGCAGCTTTAAGTAAACATGCTCTAGCAGGACTTGCATTTGTGATTAAGATCACACATGCAGACACTACAAATGAAAATGGTACGTGTAGAGGACAATGCCATCAACCTCTCACAACACTTAAGATGTTTTGCTATCACATCTGTATTATACCTTAAGATAAAAACTTTTTTTAACACATCTCTAAGTCCTTTTATTACTGTTTGCTGTGTTAAATACCTTCTCTCCATATCCTCTGTCTTTGGTCATCATCTCTCTTAGTGTCTGCAAGACTTTGATACAAAGCCTCTCCTCATTTTCCTCTAGAAGTTGCTTGGTATGTTTTATCAATCTGTACAAAAAGCAGATAAAAGTGTGCCAATGTAATTAAAACATCTAAGCAATGATGAAAATATAATAAAATAGTAATATATTTTACAATTAATCAGCATGATAACCTATAATAAATAACATAGTATTTTATTATGTTATATAAAGTATTACATTTTTATTAAATATTGCAACAAGAGCTTATCATACTTGCAAATGAAGCCTCCACTCTCACACTTGCGGTGGGCTTCAGTGTGCTCTGGGAACAGCAGTTCTGGACGATGGAGAACATCCACCAATACAGACAACTCAGCCTGAACCAGAGGCCTCAACCGCTCCTCCAAGGCAGACACAATATCCTGAAGACACACATACACAAATACACACAAAAGCACACATTCACCACACACACTAACAAGTAAGGCACTGAGACAAAACAATTGCATACAGGTTTAATAGGAATTAAACGAGAGACATGAGTGATCATTGACAAGACAAACAGACATTATAGCTCTGTTCTGAAACCTAATGAGCTGTCTACCTAGTAACTCCACACAATAACTCCACAAACATAGCACTTCTCACTACTGATTTCAATAGAGAGGAAGCATGTTTTTATTCTAATAAGCATAAAATACATAGCATTCACCTGGAGTCTTTCAATGATGTTGCGGTAGTCTCGGGAGGTGGTCAGAACAGAATCTCTTCGCGTAGCATTACGGACGGACAATCTCCAGCTGAGGGCTGTTTTCTGCACTATGTTGTTGGACTTCATGAACAGATTATTCACCTGACAGTCCAGATCCACAGGAATGGCTATGGCTCTGCCTTTGGCTGCACAATACAAAATGGTAAAAGACACGCACATTCAGAGTCATGCATTACACAAAATGTTCGGTGCCACTAGTTCGGCACCATACAACTTTCTAGAACAGTGGTTCTTAACCAGGGGCCTGTGGCACACTAGGGGCAAGATGACTAAAAAGGTATTCAGATTAATAAAATATAATCAATATTTTAAAATAATCAAACTATAATCTAAATTAAAATCCTAAAAAAAAAAAAAAATCAAGATGTAAACTGAAACGTATTTCTAATATAGAAAAATAAAAAAATATGATGAATGTAAAAATGTAAAATATTTTAATTGAAAACATATAGTTCTTGAAACTTCTGAACTCCCAAAACAAATTGTGAAAATTAATTTAATATATCAATACTCCCAGTTTTTTTCATATATAAAGTTTGAAACCAAGCAGCTCTGTCATAATTACAACGGAAATAGGAATATATAGGGGAGCCTTTGAATATTGTGTTGGACAACAGGGGACCTTTGAGTCAAAAAGGTTGCGATCCACTGTTCTAGAAATGTTTTAGGCACTAATTTTAAGATTATAATCGTATGATACAACACAATAATACAATTCAAGGTAACATTAAGAAAGTTACAAACAGCTGGTGGAATTGATGCTCTTACCCACGTCACTCAGCACTTTGATGCAGGCTTCCACGTTCCCCTTCTGACCTGGGAGCAGCCAGTTGCAGTGATACACTCGGAAAACTCCCTGCAGCAGCTGCACAAACACTGGCTGCCGGGTCTAAGCCACAAACAGAGATGAATGTCACTCTTACAGATGGTCTAAATGATGCTGAGTTGTACTGGGCTGCTGGAAGACACAGTGTGTTACCTGCAAACTTGTGCTCTGGTCTGAGAACGGTGAGCTGAAAAAGGTGGTGACGATACTCATGATGGTGTCAGTAACGTAGCGCTCTAGAACTGTGTCAGCGTGCTTACGGTCACTCGTGTTATTGCACACCTACAAGAAGTCATGTTGAATGTTTGAGTATCAAGACCACATTATGAGTATATCTTTGAGTGCCTAGTCTTACTCTGCAGATGTCCACCAGGAAATCATCAAAAAGTTTCCACATGTGATTGCTGGTGTAGATCTCCTTCATCTCAACCTCTGTATCCACATAGCAGTGATTCAGGAAGTTCACATAGGCCATCTTCACCTACATTATAAGTAATATATTCACATCTTATGAAGTCACACAGATCTACAAATGACTTCTGTTATAATACAATAAAAGAAAAAAAACTTATACAATCTAAATCTAAAATTATTCAACACATTCAACAAAGACAAACACTTCAAGCCTTTTCCCCTGCTACACACACCTCAGGGATGCAGTCCTCATGTGTGACCACACGTACAATATCATCCAGGGGGAGCAGGGAGTTGCATTTGATCTCAGTGTAAACGTTCTTCCCTTCAGTGCACACAGCCAGCAACTCCACTAAGTGAATATGATACCTGCAAGAGTCAGTGAAAACAAATCTAATACCGCTGATGGCAAATATTTAGCAGGAAAAAGCTTACAAACTTTGTATGACTTTGTAAAACATAAAGTGTAAACACTAAGACACATAACATATAAAAAGAATATATATATACAGTATATATATATATATATATATATATATATATATAGTGTAAAAAAATAGTAGTTAAAGTGCAAATTATTATATCATATTATATTGTCATACTAACATTTGCATTTTTGTATAGCATTTTCGTTTTTTTATGTAATGTATATTGTATATGTATATTTATGTAAACTTATAAGTATTAAGTGGATTAGAGTGGAGACAGGGACATTAAGCAAAGGCGCCTCCTTACCTGAGTGCACTGCTCTCATCAAGTCGTTCCCTCTCAAGACGCATCATTTGGACCAATGATTGAAAAGATGCCCGGTCATTATAAAACACCAGCACATCCTCACCTGCAGTCACCAACTACACAAATACACACACATTTTCATTTCACTAAGAACAGTCTTCACTAGTTTGAAAAGTAGCAATGTGGGGCTTGTAGTTAGAAACACTAATCTTAAAAATTGTTTGCCTGGCCCACAGACCTCAGCCATGACAATGTCTTGGCATTTCTTGATGAACTTGTTCTCAGCCTTGACGATGGTTTGCAGGAACTTGAGGTAGTGGACGCTGCGGCCGTGCGTTTCGATGCAGTGCACAAAGTGCTGCACCACCCGCTCATTAATCTCACTACACAACTGGAAATTATTCATGAAGATATGCTGCATGGTCACTGCCTCCAGTATCTAGAAACAGAAGGAGAAACAGAGGGACAGAGAACTGAGTGAAGAACAGCTGAAATGCACAGATGAAAATGTGTTTATTTGTGATTGCTCTCACCCCAGGGTTGAGGAACAGATTAATGTGTTTGTGTAGAAGTGTCTGGTTCTGTTGATTTCCAGCACAGAAGTTCTGAAGGAACTGATGGGCTAAAGTCATAATCTCCTGCATCTGAATATCCTCTCCCTAAAATTTCAACAAACACACATATAACCATTTAAATCTACTTCAAGTGCTCAATGATGAATGCTAACCCTTTCAGTTTCACAAAGGCTGACCCGCACCTTCTCGTAAGGGATCTGCAACAGTTCCAAGACCACACTGTGTGCTCCCATGTTCCTGAGGAGCCGCTGCTGCTGTTTCTTATTCTTCTTGCCAGAGATGCCCTCCAAGACACACAATTTGCTCAGCCTCAGCAGGATCTACACACACAAACATAACAATACTTTCAAACATAAAACTTACTTCACTCTTCACAGAACATTCTGTTTTCTTGTCAAAACCTACTAACTCTATAAACGAAAAACACACTACACCTCTTTCACGACTCTGTAGTTTGAGCTGCTTGTACTCTCCACTTTTGGTTTGTCTGATCTACTTGAGTTGATGACAACCTATTGGAGGAGAAAAACTTTCATTCATCATATAATTCACTAGGCTTCTTCGTTTTTTATGGACAGATAATAATGGGAGCACGTCGTGACCTTGTGGTGAGCTTCAGTGTTGACCTCTCCAGGGTCCAGTCCAGAGTCTGACCCCTGTCTCTTATACACCCACAGCTCTGATTTCTCTACTATAGACCTCAGCTGGTCCAGATCTGACTTGATCTGTTTATAGTTTTCCACATCCTGGCTGGTCACCAGAAGCTGAACCTGGACAGGTACAACAGAAAATGTTCATTTATTACAATGGTATTATTCATCTGAAATACTGGGTGCTTTCTTCAACTTTGGGGGATTTATTTTTTTATAAAAAATAAAATAAAACAATTTAAGTTGATAAAATAAAATAAATAAGTTATTATTTTCACAAATATGAATTATCAAAGAGTGAAATAACCATTAACAATTTTAACATTTATTAAACTGAAACAAAAATAGTATATGTATCTAAGAAATGTATGACTTTCGTTATTAATGGGAAGACGACTAAAAATACGATATGAATAACATAAAAAGATGGCCTTTCAACTTTATTTAAAAATTTGTGCTGTCAAATCGATTAATCGTGATTAATTGCATCTAACTTAAAAGTTTTTGTTTACATAATATATGTGTGTGTGTATATATATATATATATATATATATAATATAACAATATATATTTCACACAAACATATTACAGTATGTAAACAAAAACGTTTATGTTAGATGCGATTAATCGATTTGACAGCACTATTAAAATTGCATAAATACACATTTCTATAAAGTTATATGAATGAATGAATGAATACCTGCTTAAAGGCCTGTAAAACCTCCTGGCGTTGGCTAAAGTGTCGGAAGAGGAGGTGAAGGGCTCGTGACACCAGTGGAGGATAGTCATGCATGGTCAGGTGCAGTAGGACCCTCAGAAACGTCCGGCCACCGTGATCATCAAGATCCAGTGGGGTGTTCTCTTCACTACAAACACAAACACACACAGATTCACACACATACATAACACAAACATGAGACAAACTACCAATGAGCACAGACTTCTTACCTTCCTCCAAAAATACCCTCCGCCTGCTCTTCAATGTGCTCAAAGTCCAGCGCGCCTAACAAAGATAGAAGTTATTCACACACAACTTTATCCATACCAGCTGATACTGAAACAAACACACACTTGCTCATCTCACCTTGAACACTGCCAGTAGAGTCCTGGCTTACAGACGGCTCTGTTTGAGAGTTGCTCTCATCAAACTCTGTCTTAAAGATACAGAGCAGGCAGGAGATCCTGTAGTCCAACCGCACATTCAGAATGAACTACACAGAAGATTAGAGAGTGAAAACAGCTATATGTACTTGTAGAAAACTAATTTTGCATTTCCTAGACATTTAAGATATTAACTTATCAAATATTAAATTATATGGAACATCACAATCCAATTGTTGGCTAGGGTGTGTTTTAACACCTGCAGGATCTCAATGATCTTGAGTTTGGTGTCCATCACAAGTATGTCTTGTTTCTGAGGTTCACTTTGGGATTTAACTTCATCTCTATCGGGAGGGTTGTGGGAGGTGGCTGGCAGAAATCCCCCACCCCTCAACACCACCTGTGTCATCAGCTCTCCAACCCCATGGATGGACCGCATCACATTACTTCCTACCGGCATAAACAGGACACTTTCACACTAGAGCTTTTGTTGCTGACATTAGTTCATTTTAGTAGGACTTTAGTTTGTGTAATTGGTGTGGACATATAATATACACAATAAAAACAAGTAACCTGCAACTGTTACTTCAAAGCTATTTCTCACTGATATAACCTTTAATTAAGTTTTGTTGGTGTGACTGAATGTATTTATGTTGATTCAGTAATAAATATAAATTATTACAGTATTATTATTATCATAAATACATATTTTAAATCATATTTTAATATTACTATTAAATATTATTAAATTACTAAAATATTAAAAATTGCGTTCCCTCGCAAAACCTTTGTGTTTCCTCGCAAAAACGTTTGCATTCGTTTGCAAAACTTTTGTGTTCTTTGCAAGTGAACGCAAAGTTTGTCGGGGGAACGCAAAACATTTGTGAGAATGTTTTTACAAATTATTTTCCATCTAATTGTTTCTGACCTTTGCCGGGTTCTCTATCCAGTTTGATGGGAAAGGGGTTGCTGATGTGGACACAGTCCAGGATTGCCAACAGGATTTTGGTCAACCTCAGCAGATCACTGAAGTTATAGAAACCGAAATAAATCAGGTTTCTCGCCAGGTTCACCACCTATAGAAAGTGGAAAAGCATTTCAGAAAAGTGTCCTTGTTTTAAAAACTAAAGAACTAAGAACTAATATTTTATATACTTTTTTATTATTTTTTTATTATATAGCATCTCTTTTAAATAAAATGCTGATTTCTGCAGCTGGAAACAATGTTAACTGTGCCAGGAAAATCTTGCATTTTTTTGAGCAAGCTATAAGTCAAGTCAAGTAAGTCAAGTCACCTTTATTTATAAAGCGCTTTTTACAATAAAGATTGTTTGAAGAAAACCGTGATCTCATCGTACAGCTCAGCTCCGTTCTCATATAATGGTGTCAATGCAGGCAGATCAATAATACTGTTGAATATTAAATTAAATTAAATTAAATTAAATTAAATTAAATTAAATTAAATTAAATTAAATTAAATTAAAATGATAAGAAGCCTAATACAATGGCAATGGCTTAATTCAAATACCGCGTTATTTGTCATCTGTTTAAACTAGCGAGTGCATAGTGAATAAGATACATTGGGTAAATTTAACCCTAAATATATATATTTTTTAAAAGACACACCTCAAAAGTGAGCTTGTTTTTCTCCTTGTCTGAGAATGGGAAACTCTGGCAAACAACATCCCGCAAGTAATTCTCCACAAACTCCATTGTCAGACAGAAGCGCTCCTTCACCTCATCACGTGATGTCCCATCATTATCATAACTGGCAAGAAACAGGAAAACATCTGGCTAATAAATAAACTACTCACTAAAAGGGCTTCACCGTTTACTGTTTCGAAAGTGAACTACTTACTCATCAATGGCAATTTGTGAAGGGATTTCAGACCACAGACGAGCATATTTGACAGGGGTGACCTGCTCCTGAGGGTCACGGTCTACATGCATGTGCAGCATCATGCGGCAGAATGAGGCTCTGAGGTCAAAGGGCAAGTCTTCGTCTGACATGCAGCGTAAGATCAGATCCACATCCAGTTGTGCTGATATCTTATTAATGGCTAGGTACTGCCGATCCAGACACATCCGTGCAAACAAATTCAGCTGATACCTGACAGAGAGACGTTATCATTTTATTTCTGTGTATCTTTCCTTTCATCAAATGTTCATGTAAATGTAGGTGTGTGTGCATGCCTGTAATAATTGATAACTTCATGGTCCTCTGTATGTCCCTCTTTGGCGTCCTGTGCAAGCTCTCTAATGCTCTTACTCTTCACCTCTCCTCTACTGTCCTTCCAGAACAACCATACCTCTTCTTCATCCTCTTCTTCCTCTTCTGCGCTCTCACCAAGCACTGTTCCTGCCACCTCAAACCGTGATAACACAAGCCTGTCACACAAAAACACATTCATTCAATACCACACCCACAGACCTCTATTCTTGTGGACCACACGAGCAAACTATTTTTAATTCCATGAACTTTCACTATCTGGTTTGATTCAGTGTAGATGAGATGATTTGCCCTCAAAAATGGCACTACATGTTCAAAATTGTGCTTGCTTGCTAAATAGCTGTTTTAGCTGTTCTGCAACACTATCATTCAAAGGTTGGGGCCAGTAAGATTTCTTATGCTGATTTTTTTCCATTTATTTAATCAAAAACACAGTAAAAACAGTAATATTGTGAAACGTTATTTTCCCTGTGATGGCAAGGCTGATTTTTCAGCAGCCATTAGCATCTAGTCTTCAGTCACATGATCCTTCAGAAATCATTCTAATATGCTGAATTGGTGCTCAAAAAATATTTCTTATTATTATCAATGTTGAAAACAGCTGTGCTGCTTAATATGGAAACTGATGCATTTTTTTCAGGATTCTTTGATGAATAGAAAATTAAAAAGAACAGCGTTTATTTGAAATAGAATGTTTTTGTAACAATCCATCAATTAAATGCATTCAGTCCAGTCATTTTAAGCCAAAATGAGGGTCAACTTTGAACAAACTGCAGCAGAAGCAAACTCAACTAATTTTGTATCCTCAAAGCTTCTTCCTGCCTCTATGTATTAATGTTCATGGGTAGCCTAAATGGGTTCCATTCAGACCTTAACATCAAGTATTTTACTGTTATTTGTCAACAAGATTGAACAAGACATTTTCACCTGGCAAGACCCAATGTTTAGATCTGTTGTGGTATTTATGCAAATTAGCACATACATAATTAGATCATGCACCGTTTGTCCATGTTAACAAACAATTTCAAAAACTTGTAATACAATTTTTGTTTGTCTTGATGTAAGTAATTAACTCAGTAGTGTATATTGTTCTAAACATGCACATAGAATAATAGTCAGTGTAGGTGTTGTACTTTGTTTCGATGAGGATGTCTGCATTGGCTGGGTCCAGCACAGCATTACAGATGAGTTCTTGAGTGACAGGGATGGATTTATTCATCGACACACATAGATCTGATAAGTAGTCCAGAAATCTAGAGAAACAGGGACACTCAATCATTCAGGATCTTCAGACCAACACCTGAAGACACAACTTAATACACTTCTACTGTACTTCTTAACTCTTACTTTAAAACATCTATTTCACATTCGCTTAAACCGCCAACATCTCTGTACTGGATTGTACTTAAGATTAATCACTTACATCATAACATTTCTCATTTGTTTGTTGCTTTAGATCAGGGGTGGTTGGTCCTAGAGGGCCACTGTCCAGCAGAGTTTAGTTCCAAGTTCCAACCCTAATCAAACACACCTGAACAAGCTAATCAATGTCTTCAGGATTACTAAGGCTACAATCAGGTGAGTTTCTTTCAGGGTTGGAGCTAAACTCGACCCTCCTGGACCAACGTTCCCCACCCCTGCTTTAGATGAAAGGGTATGCTAAATGAATACATGTAAATGACCAAGAACATTTATGCAGATCTATTTTCGCACACCTGGGCTCTCTGTTCTTGCGGACCAGGCTGACGAAGGTGTCTATCTCAGCTGCAGTGATGTGTTTCTCCAGAAGCTTCCTGTTGTTGTGCAGCAGGGCTGTGATAGTGTCTTCAGCAAGCACATCATATCCTATCTGCTTCTGCATGAAGCGGAACTGCTTTGCTATGTACTCCTAAACACAAATAATGAGAGAAAGAGGACATTTTTGCATTTAGTACAATATTATAGTACAAGGGGTTGTAAGTGAATTTTGTAATTGCAGTAGTGTAATTTTGTTGCATTTATTTTGTTTCACAGTAGTTTAACCTGATTTTTGCGATAGTCCTGCTGTGAGTGACGTAAGACCCTGTAGCAGAGCCGACAGATGTGACGAAAAGGTGCGTGCCGTTGGTCTGCAAGCTCTTCAAGTCGCAGCATAGGGCCATCCCCACTGTCAGTGAATGGGGCCTGCAGCAGCTTGAATATCTGGCCAATCACACAACAAGACGGATAGAAAGGTCATTGAAAAGAAATGTTAGTGAGATGTTTTAAAACTAAACCCTATAAGAGTACCTGTTTGAGTATGTTCTGCTCTCTCATGAGTTTCTGACGCTCTCTGTTGGGTTTGTTGACTGTGATCTCCAGCACATCCTGAGCACAGCTGGGAATGTCCACCACAAAATACACCAGATCCTCCAGTAGCTTTGTCACTGACCTGTGTGTGAGAGCATGATGGGCAGACAATGTGTTTTTTTTAAGTGTGAGCAGTTTAACAAAAAAAGGGCATAAAGATGAATTGGTTAAAATAATATTGTTAGAAAGATGGTCAGATGGTCAGATGGATGGATGGACGGATGGAAGGATAAATTAATAAACAGACTAATGGATGCATGGATGGATGAAGTAAGAAATAATAAAAGATCTAAAGAAAGATGGATAGAAAATTGGATTGAAAGTCAAATGCACAGATGAATGAATGGATGAACTATTGGATGACTGTGTGGTTGAAGGAAAGAAGGACGGACAGACAGACAAATGGATGGACAGATGGATAGATGATGGGAAGATATAATAGTTAAAGGATGGAATCTGGACAGATGGATGAATGTACAAATAGATTGACGGACAGGAAGGAAGAAAGAACAAAAAGATGGGAAGATGGATGGATAGATATTTAAAAGTCAAAAGGACAGATGGATGAAAGGATGAAGATAAAAAGATGAAGAAATGGTTGAAGAACGGATGGAAGGACAGAGATAGACAGATGATGAATGAATGGATGGATGAATGGGTGGTTGAAGGAAAGACAGAATGGGTGAATGGATGGATGGATGGAAAGATAAAATAGTTGAAAGAAGGATGGACAGATGGACAGACAGATGAATAGATCAATGGATGGATGGATGAAGAAAGAAAACAGAGGGCAGATGGATGGAAAAAGGTCCAATGGACAGATGGATGAATGAAAAGATGAATAAATGGTTGAAGATAGATAGATAGAAGGACAGAGGGACTGATGGACAGACACATGGATGAATAGATGAATGTAACCTTTACCTCCTCTCATTTTGGGTGATAGTGCCCTTCTCCAGTTTGGCTGCGATGGAAGCTAACACTTTACTAGCATCATTAGCAAAATCCAGATCCCGAACTTCAGCCGGAGACACTGGCACTATGGCAAAAGCCTCTTTATCTTCCTTCAGAGGAGACGTTCCTATCTGAGACACAAATACAGAGTGAAGGAGACACACTTCAGAGAAACCATAAACCAATGTTAGTCATACATAGACAGAAGCTGACTCACTCTGAGCATGACTGGTTTCTCTTCCTCTTTATCTATTGGCTGGTTGGTGCTGTGGACCCACGTATTGGTGCAGAGATGCCTGAGCCTCACATATGAGTTTCTGACAGGCACAATCCAAAATACGACAAGATTATATAAGTATAATTAATCAGAAGATGTCACAAGAAGTCACAATCTCGCTGTACCTCGGCACAAGCGAGTCTCCGCCTCTCAGAGTGGTGGGGTCAAGCTCAAAGATTGACGAAATGTCATTGCCATCAGGAACAGACACCAGTGTATACATAACCTTATCCTGAGGGTTACGTGCACGTGTCCGCATCATTTCTTGCTCCGAATCCAGCTGCGAGAGAAACAGTCGATCAACTGTGACTGTGCATTCAAGATGACAGTCTGCTTTGTCTCAACTAATGTGTGTTGAAATGAGTGCAATATGGTAAAGAGACCCTCAAATTGCTCATACTATGAATTCAGAAGCTCAGAAGGTGAAAGGGGAAAAACACAGACACACACAGTCACACACGCTCTCAAGCACACACTCACAGAGGAACGGGACTCCAGGTATTCTTCTTCATAGTCTGGATTTACCTGATCACAATAAGGTTAGAATAATTAGATAAATGTCGCAAGTCACCTTCTCTACTCTTTCTAACATCAAGCTCTCGAACTACACACTCTTTGATTAATTTGCATGTGTGTATGTGTGTGAACTCTTATTCCAGGTAACATATCGGTCTAACCTCTGCAGCAAGGTAATGGCCTGTGGCCAAGTGTTTGAACCTAAAGAGGCTGTTCCAGTAGCCGGCTCCGCCTCTGCAGGGATCATGCTGAACCACCTGAAAAGCATGCAAACATCTGTTTAGATTCCCATACCAACAATCAAACTCACAAAAACAACTGGCCAACTTCACAAAGCTTAGTCCTTAACTTACCTCTACCTCCCAGAGTGCTTTGCTACTAGTGGCGGAGGTTGCAGACTGGCGCCCGGTGGTACGCAAAAAGACATACTGCTTTTTTCTGTGTTCATCACACGTCAGAAACTTCTCCTGCTCCGCATGAAAAAGCCTCACCACGTCACCCTGATAACATGTATTTCATTAAAAGGCCATTAAATTGCAAGAAAGTAAAATGTAATTCCTTTAAAAGTAAGTAAATGTAAAGGTCATTGTGTGCATCATGTTTGTATATGAAACATACTCCTTTCAAGACAACCTCCTGGTTGTCGCTCCATTTCATGAAGAGAACGATTTTCCAACTGGTGGTGCAGTTCACTGAATTCACCTGAGAGAGAAAAAGACAATGGAATAGACCGGTGGTTCTCAACCTGGGAACAGGGGCCCACTATGAGGTCTCAGCTTCCAAAGAGACCTAAATTGTTTTAAAAATGAGACAATATAGCATTAAAATAAACTAAAACAACAAAAACTCAAGATATTTTTTTATTTTAAGCAACACTAAGGAACTTTTCCTCTTCGGTCACCCTACAGGTTGGAAGCGGAATTGTCCATTCCCGCTGTCGTAAATAACTTCGCCGCCTGCAGCCTACTGTTGCACGCACGCTTGCTGTTTATCTAGCACTGGCTTTGAATGAACGATGTCCACAGACAAGGTAGAGTATGTTGCATGATTTCATGACAGCATGATGTATTGCGACATCAGAAACGAAGAAAAACTAAATAATGACTATTGTAACGCTTGACGTAAAGCAAGTCAAATTTGTAGTTTTCTTATGTCTCATTCGAACTACAGAAACGCGACCCGGTTTGGCAAACTTGCTTAGAGTGGTTAAAGCAGATATAGGGCTGCAAAGCGAATGCAGAAATACCGTTCACCCTGTTACGACTTGATGAACCACTGAAACCATTTTGGAAACATTATTTTAAGGTAAAAAATGTTACTTAGTGTTGCTTTAATACAGCCCCTCATTAGCTGTTTTTTCTTTGAACAACCAGTGTTCCAAATGTCTTATATGAGGTAGCCTAATTTTGAAAGGGTTATTTCTAGATATTTTTGAGGACAATTATTTTAATTACATTTTATTTATATATTTTCCTATTTTCCGTTGTTGTGATTTTTATTCGTTTTTTTTTTTTTTTTACTACATGTCTACATATTTAACTTTAATATCCTTGGAAGAAAGGCTATGGGCCAGATTTACTAAACAGGGCAAATTAGTATGAGAGCACAAATCCAAAAACGTGCAAATTAAAGAACACAGACGCAACCGGATCAATCCCATAATGACCAACGCAATCTATCAAGAGCAGCACAAATTAGCATCTGATTTAAGACATGCTTTTTTGGGGGCGTTAAATAATGCCGCAAATACCAGTAAATTGACTAGCGCAAACCTTAGTAAATCACCTTGCATGATTCATTTAAATTCTCTCCTCCCATAAATGTTGCATCTAAAAGGGAAACTCATATAAATGCATATGCATTAAAATAAAATAAAAAAATTGAACCCCAATTTTTAAGAATTTTTGTCCAAAAATGTATTAAAGATGCAAAATATTCGTTTTAGTTTTCAGATAACCTGATGTCTCTGACTGAATTAAACACCAACCTGAATTCAACTGAGGTCATGTGATGTTGTTTATGTGATGCTGTCAAAACACAGTTTGAAATGTTTATCATTTGCATACTACTTTAAAAAACTCTAGGCCGTATGCAGTACACTAGTATTCCTTTCTTAACATAGCCAGAGAGAGGAAAAAAAGAAAGATATGGCAAATCTAGTAATATCTGAACTCTCTCTCTCTCTGTGTGTGTGTGTGTGGCCTGGTAAACCCTACATTATGGGGACAAAATGTCCCCACAAGGATGGCAATATCCGAAATCCTTGTTCGTGTGGGGACATTTTTGGTCCCCATGAGAAAAACGGCTTATAAATCAAAAAAGTGATGTTTTTTTTGAAAATGTGAAATTGCAGAAAGTTTTCTGTGATGGGTAGGTTAAGGGATAGGGTTAGTGTAAGGGAATAGAATATACAGTTTGTACAGTATAAATATCATTATGTCTATGGAAAGTCCCCATAAAACATGAAAACACTACATGTGTGTGTGTGTGTGTGTGTGTGTGTGTGTGTGTGTGTGTATTTTACTTCATTGCATCCTGGATTATCCACAAGCTGATGGCTACTGGCATGCAGCGGCTGTCCAGCGTTGACAGGGTTTAACACAACCTTATCGCCAATGACCACCTGAATCACACATTAACACACACAAAACATTACAAGTGGAACTCTAATGTGTGTTTATGTAAGTGAAATACACAACAAATCAAATAATCAGAGTTGATGACATACTCACATTGTCTCCTATAGAGCGGAGCTTGTAGAAGGGCTGGATATAGAACCACGAGCCTTCATTCCCTGCAGCGTCCAGCGTCACACGCATGGCGTTCTTCTCAAGAAGAGCCGGTAAGCGCTTATTTACTGTCAGATACTTATTACTCTTCAGATGGAGAAGCTGCAAATATATGTGAACAGATACACAATTTATTTGACTGCTAAATATTCAGCTTTTCTACATTAAAGTGCTTATAAATGCTCTGTATTATATATACAATTTAAATATTACCGGAAGTAATATTTGTGCTCATGTGTAAATGAGAGATTTACCTGGATGACATTGCCATACTGAATGACTGTTCCTAGAAGCTTTTTGTTCTCAGATTCATTTTGTTTCTTCTCTAAATCAGCAGCATGCTAAACAAAACACAGTAAGAAAAAAAAATGAGAGGGGGAAAAAAATGCAAATGCAATACACATGAGCACAAAAGAACCATGTGACAAGAGCACATTCCGTTTCTACTGCTCTTCAGAACAGTAGAAACTGAGCTTCAGACTCAGAGAAGTTGATAAATATACTGTCCTCCAAAAAAGAAGCTGTTGGGTAGCAAACAAACTGTGCTCTTTTTAATGACGTCTTGTAACATTGTTCAGATGGCCCACAGAGCATTCTTCACAATCGGTTTCATTTACAAGCATATCTTTTTTTATTGTTAGCAACTTTTCTACATTCTGTGTGTATATAAGGTCATAAGCAGAGCTTGAACCAACTGCAGGGTGAAGCTATGAAGTCTAGGAGGTCGAGGTGTGTCCCTCCGTGGCTTCCTTTCTTTGGATAAAAGATTGTATGTGCTATTTACTTACACATGCAATCCAATTAAATACCACTACTCACAGCATTTAGATAATTAAGCTACTCAGGAGCAAGTATGAATGCATGATTTGTTTTTATCAGCATTATAGGCAACTAATATAGTCAAGTCAAGTCAAGTCAAGTTTATTTATATAGCGCTTTTCACAACACAGGTTGTATCAAAGCAGCTTCACAGTAATAAATTAGAACAATACATCAATGTTTGTTTCTAGTGGAACGTCTACGTTTGGTAATGCTGATCAATAGTATCGTTGATTGATTAATTAAATTAAATATCCCCAAATATCCCCAACTGAGCAAGCCAAAGGCAACAGTGGCAAGGAACCGAAAAACTCCATCAGGTGACCTAATGGAGAAAAAAAAAACCTTGGGAGAACCCGGGCTCAGTCGGGGGCCAGTTCTCCTCTGGCGTTTATGAACTAGAGGTCGGATTTAACTGTAGGATTAAAAGTATTATATGAATGCCTGGCTGAAGAGATGCGTCTTTAATCTAGTTTTAAACTGGGAGAGCGAGTCTGAGCAACGAACAGTATCCGGAAGACTATTCCAGAGTTTTGGTGCTAAATGTGAAAATGCTCTCCCTCCTTTGGTGGACCTAGATATCCTAGGTATGACCAAAAGCCTCGAATTTAGTGACCTTAAAGAGCGCGATGGATTATAGGGCGATAGAAGATCCGTTAAATAGACTGGAGCTAAGCCGTTTAGGGCTTTATAAGTCAGTAGCAATACCTTGTAATTAATACGGGACTTTAAAGGTAACCAATGTAGGGATGATAAAATCGGTGTTATATGATCATATTTTCTTGATCTAGTTAGAACTCTAGCGGCGGCATTTTGGACTAACTGTAGCTTGTTTATTGAGGATGCAGGACAACCGGCTAATAACGCATTACAGTAATCTAGTCTCGAGGTCATGAATGCATGAACTAACTTTTCTGCATCAGAAACAGATAGCATATTACGTAGCTTAGCAATGTTTCTAAGGTGGAAAAAGGCTGTTCTTGTAACATATGAAATATGATTTTCAAAAGACAGGTTGCAGTCTAATATAACACCCAGGTCTTTTACTGTAAAGGATGAAGTAACAGGACATCCTACTATGTTAAAGTTGTATTGTGAGAGGTTTTGTGGGTGGTTTTTTGAACCGATAAGTAGTACCTCTGTCTTGTCTGGATTTAATAAAAGAAAATTATGCGTCATCCAATCTTTTATATCTTTAACACACTCTAATTTAGCGTTTTCATCTGGCCGTGATGAAATATAAATTTGAGTGTCATCAGCATAACAATGGAAACTAATTCCATGTTTCCTTATAATATTTCCAAGTGGCAGCATATATATTGAGAATAATAGAGGGCCTAACACAGATCCCTGCGGCACTCCATAGTTTACTGGAGTTATGATAGATTTTTCTCCATTTAAATAAACAAAATGGTAGCGTTCAGATAAATACGATTTAAACCAGCTTAATGCTTGTCCTTGAACACCAGTATAATTTTGTAGTCGATCTAAGAGTATTGTATGATCTATAGTATCGAACGCAGCACTAAGATCAAGTAAAACTAATATTGAGATACAGCCTTGGTCAGAAGCTAAAAGTAAATCATTTGTGATTTTAACGAGCGCAGTTTCAGTGCTATGATGCGGCCTGAACCCAGACTGAAACTTTTCATAGGTGTCATTTTCTTGTAAGAAAGAGCCCAGTTGAGCGGACACAACTTTTTCTAGTATTTTAGACATAAAAGGTAGATTTGAAATGGGTCTATAATTTACTAGATTATTCGGATCTAATTGTGGTTTCTTAATGAGAGGTTTTATAACTGCCAGTTTAAATGTTTTTGGAACATAACCTAAAGATAAAGACGAGTTAATAATATTGAGGAGAGGCTCTTCCACTACAGGTAACACTTCTTTCAATAGCTTAGTTGGTATAGGATCTAGTAAACATGTTGTTGTTTTAGATGAAGTAAAAAGTTTATTTAACTCTTTTTGTTCTATAGTTGTAAAGCACTGTAATTGTTCTTGCGGGGTGATAATTGAGGCTGAATTATAAGGCGCGATTGAGGATTGAACGTTTACAATTGTGGTTCTGATGTTTTCTATTTTCTCAGTGAAGAACTTCATGAAATCTTTCCAGTAATATACCTAATACTACTGGAAAGTTGCCAATTTATCAAAATGAGACATTGAAGTTTTTTGTAAAGGAATGTTTTACATTCTTGGATGAACTTGTTTCTAATGCTACCATAATCTACAAAATACAAATTAATCCGATAAATTTGCTTTAAAAATGTAAAATCATCCCTAAAATGAAGACAATGTCTTTGAGATTAAAGATGAAGTTGCCACTGATCAAGAATCAGTTTTTCATTTCTTAATAGTAAATGAGGATTAGAGCTCAAGTTTTGGCTGGTTAGTTTATAATTTGATTATATTTTAGTAGATGTTTACCAGTTCACCAATTTTGGAGTCAACTTTTTCCTAGCCATTTTCCTCTCTTTGGTGCCAGGCTCCTCCAATCATTTTGTCTGGTTAAACCCAATCGACTGCAAGATTGCATTCAGATCTGCCACCATTCAATCAAAAACCAATGGGAAGAACCAAGTCCCTGCCCTACATTTTTTCCTTTTCCAATAATCCAATTTGATAATAATATGTCCCAATACAGAAGAAAAGACCTTTGTTCCAGCTCAGGGTAGTCATTATTGAAAGGTTAGGGACTGTGTATGTTCTTGTGGTGCCATCAGCCAATCATTTGAGGTGTGGATAGTGGATACTAATTCTAGACCAGCAATTATGAGCAGCGTTATCCAAGAAAGCGATTGGAATTCCCTATATTATATAAACAAACAGATCGTGTACGTGGCCAGGGGAAAACTAAGCTTTACACTCACATGGAGTTTGTTGAGCAGAACAGTATCTGTGGTGCTGTTTCCTCCAGGTTTGGCAGCTTTCCAGAACTGTTTCTGTGCCGAGTATCTGTTCATGGGACACAGTCTGAACAGACAGTCTACAGAGAGAGAAAGAGAGAACACACATTTCATCCCAGCCACAGACAAGCAGAACACAAGCATCACTCATTACTCTTGTAAGCACATACACAATCACACTGTGTTTAGACACACACACACAAAACCTGCTGATGGGATGACAAGGTGATCATAAATGGTAAGGAAGAAAATCAGTATGAAAATCAATATGTAAATTCTATATCTGTGTGGTTTACATGTGCAAAACTGTTAAAACAGGACTATTCCCTCATACGATCAGAAGCAAAAAAAAAAAACCTTTTTAATAGAACTTGATTAAATAATGAAGGTAAATTCAGAAGCACCTAATATGACAGAAAACAGACACAGACTGTCTTTCAATAGTGATAAGAAAAGAGCTATTCAGACATAAAAGTGAAAATGCACTTCTTTTCAGCAGAACTCCAGTCTTACCAAATAAGGAGAGAGGGGGAGCCAGAGAGAGAGAGAGAGAGAGAGAGAGAGAGAGAGAGAGAGAGAGAGAGAGAGAGAGAATCTGGTCTCTGTTTCTATTTTCTGGAGATTGGGCTGATAAAACACCAAAAAGCTCTAGGGTCATTGGAGGAATGTAGAACACACACTTGTATGAAAACAAGAGTGTTTAAGAGTTTCCCGTTACAAAAAAGGGGCTAGATTTCTAGATTTTTACTGAGATTAAAGTTGACGCTACAATGCTAAGGTGTTATGGGTGGTTACCAGGGTGTTGCTTTACTGGTCCTAAGCTTAAAGATTCCACACACCAATCCCCTATGATATAGCGCGGGTCCCTCCTTCAGTGCCAGTCTATTGTACTATTTTGCTTATTTATCATCTGCCAGATGAAAATCATAAGTTTCATCGTTTTGAAATCAATGCATACCCAAACAAAACAAACATATTCATGAAATAATAGCAATAGAAAATGAACCCATCACATGCTTCCAGTGTTTATATTTGAAGGAAATAGTACGCATTCCTCTCTGCTGGGGCCCACTGACCATCAGACAATTATCTCTCCTTTTCTTCCTCCCTTCATCACAGACTCAAGCACACTGTGCAGGGATTATTTATCAGCAGGGTTGAGTTATTGAGACATATGTGTTTGATAGAGAAGTATACAAATGTTAAAGGGGTAGTTCCTCGTTATTAATACACTACTGTTCAAAAGTTTGGGGTCAGTAAGATTTTTTTTTAAAGAAATGTTTACATTTATTCAGCAAAGAAGCATTAAATTGATCAGGTCACAATAAAAACATTAAAAACGTTACAAAAGATTTTTAATTCAAATAGAATTACACAGTAGTGTAGTGTCTCTCAGATGCACATTCTAGAATTTACCTAAGCTTTGCTCACATAGGTTACAAGAACTAATGGTGGTTGGCATCTCTAAAGTTTCTTGATCTGCCAAGTTCAAATATGCAAGTGAGAATAAAAGTGAGAATAGAAGATTTGAAAGACTTTGTAAAATGTACTACCTTGATACTTTTATGGTAGTTTTTTGTCATTTTTTATGGTCATTTTGTATGGTTTTGTTGTGTGGAAGAGCAGTGTGAACTTCCTTCAAAGCAAAGGTTGCACATAATATATAAAATTTAGGGCTGTCAAACGATTAATCGCGATTAATCGCATCCAAAATAAAAGTTTGTTTTTACATAATACATGTGTGTGTACGGTGTATAATTATTTTCTATATATAAATACACACACATGCATGTATATATTTAAGAAATATTTGCATGTATATACTGTGTATATATATTTATATTATATATAATTTATTTATAAAATGTATAACTCTCTCTCTCTAAATTTATAACATTTATAATTTTATAATTTTATATGCATGTGTGTGTATTTATATATAGAAAATAATTATACTCCGTACACAGACATAAATTATGTAAACACAAACTTTTATTTTGGATGCGATTAATCGCGATTAATCGTTTGACAGCCCTAATAAAATTATATGTGTTTTGAACAACATGAATAAATCATGAGAGGAATTATATTTTAGGTCGGACAAACTCTTCCTTTAACATTTAGTGGCCAACTAGTGATGGAAACCAGTACACACCGATGTAAAAATGTACTTATATACACGCACCCCTACTCATGACGTAGCTTCTCGGTGTCACCGGCAGACGCCTTTTGAGTGATTTGAGTTTAGAGGGCAGTCGGACTCAACCTCACACAATCTTGTGTGCAGTCTTTTAAGTACAATCATTTATCAAGTCCTTTAACTAAGTAGATCTGTGCTTTCTGTGTTGGAAACAATTTCCACAGCGAAGTAAATGTAGACAGAAATTAGATCAGACTGTTCTACACAGATTTATGCGGACAAAGATTTGATTGACAATCAGAACTACAAGTTTTGGAAGACAATGCTATAATAATTCCTAAGAATGAAGGATGACATGCTAAATTAAGTGGTTTTCATGGAAATGACAAACTTTTCTCTAGGGTAGCCAACATCATCTGACCTTTGGCTTCAAAGTCCAATTTAAGTAACTGAACTTCCTGTCTTAACTGAAAATAAACCAGCATAACACCACACACACACACACACACACACACACACACACACACACACACACACACACACACACACACACACACACACACACACACACACACACGTTTACTTAGCTATCTAAATGGGGACATTCCATAGACATAAAGGTTTTTGGAGATTTGGTCAGGTTTTGGTCATTACTGGGTACAAATTTGTCCCCAAAATATAAAGTATAGTTAGTACTCACCTCTGAACTTCTTGGGTGGGTTGTTCAAGTCCCCTGCATCTGGTTGAACAACACATCGGTCATCAACCAACCTGAAACCAATGAGAGTGTTAATTTGTAGACGTTTTTTAATTTTGATTAGTTTGAACATCTGTGTGTTTTTGCTTGAGTAAATAATGGTGTGCATTTGTAATTGTGCATCTGTATTTAGCTTTTTTTGGCCCAAAGCAGCAGCTTACTGGACATAATCCAAATTCCAAGACCAGTCGGCCAAAACACACACACACATAAACAGGGTTAAACTGCTGACAGCTGGTTATTCTTAACTACACATTAAAGATTAGCATTCAACCACAGCAAACTTCATGCAGTGTTGATCTTCAAACGGTTAGATCACCCAAATGTGCAAAATCTGTCATTAGCTCAATAACTCTTCCTCTTGTCATTCCAAGCCTGTATTACTTTTGTTTCTTCAGAGGAACACAAAAAAATTAGGACTTTTTGCATTAGTTGCTTTTTTCCATGCAATTACAATTAACAGATGCTTTAAAAATAATGCAAAAACAAGTCTTAAAGTATCATTAAAGTGGATATATTAGAAGTCTTCTGGATAGATTCATTTGATGATGAGGGTAAAAATTAAGTAGTTTTTCACTGAAAAAATTGCTTTGAAAACATATTTTGTGTTCCATGGAAGAAAGAACGTCACAGATGGAGAGATGATGGTTCAACTATTTCTCTTAAGATTTTTGTCAGCAGAAAACAGAGAGAGTTCAATGTTGAAGAATTAACGGAAAAATTATTTAACAAATGAGCTGGTTCTGCTTGTTAATCATTTATTGGCTGTAATAATTACCCAAAATGTCCAGCTCATAATATTCACTGATCTGCTTTCAATTAACATGTGATTTTTAAAGCATTCCATAACAGGCAGTGTCAATCAACTCACCCCAGAGTGCTTATGAAGCCACTGGTAGAGCCTTCAGCGTAAAGGGAGCACACGTCCCCAATGTGTAGGAAACTTGACATTTTATCCACCATGGCAACCACTCCACCACCTGCAGAGGTCAGAGGTCAAAGAGTCATGATTGTGTCTGTGTACAGGTTTATCATTAAGCAAACAAACCAAACAGGAGCTCTAACCATACAAAGACATATAGGTTTACACATTTAAAGCAACACATATATCATGTGTGGTTGGAAGTGTAATTTCCTACAGTACAAAATACAAAAACAAAACAGTTTAAAATAAAACATATAAAAAATGTATAGCTCTGCAGAGCTGTTTAAACAGAATGCTTCCACAAAAACAAAAGAATATTCATGTCTAAACCAATTTGATGTCATCAAAGACAACACAATTAGATTAAAACCACAAGTGGCCCACTGAATGAACTAAATAAAAACATGTGATCATTGGTAACCCATGATGCGAAGAAAGACAAACAGGCTGAGGACTCTAAAACTGATTGCAGGACTTTTATTTTCTCAATTATAATTACAGCTGAAGCTGAATCCATACTAAATATACAGTGTAACAATGCATGGTCCTTTCCACATTCTCAGTTCAAATTTAATTAATCACAAAATGTCACTCCTCCACTGAGTTTCGATAACAAGAAGCTGCAAATTACAAGTTGAAGTTGGCAAGTTAATTATTAACTTAACTGACTAAACACTTATTCCAAGTCCAGGGCAGTGGAATACCATACTAAAAATACACATTCAGTGTCAAATTTACAACTGACAAAACATGCCAAGTTAAATCTGAATGCATATATAAATACAAAATATAACAGGAAGACAAAAGATGCAAAAGATAAAATAAGCTGAAATTATTGTCTAAAAATACTTTCCGTTTTTTAAATAAAATAATACTTCATAAATAACTGCCAGAATATATATGTATTTTCATTTTTATTAAAGATTACAAGAACTGTCCATTTTGATTTCATGCTGCCTTTAAATACTATACTATCCCTGTCATCCCTAAGTTCACTTTAAAATATAGTGGTTTAATCAACATATTAGGATGGGGATATGGAAATGTACTGCATAACAGAAATAAACCAAATGATAAGAAATAGGTCTACTGTATGACACTGTTTGAGGGTAACAGTTCCATTTGACGCCTGTATCATCACCAGACTCTTCCTGTAACTACTAGATTTGATTAACAAATGATTAGACAAGCAAACCGTAAATATGCAGAGAGAGAGAGAGAGAGAGAGAGAGAGAGAGAGAGAGAGAGAGAGAGAGAGAGAGAGAGCAGTGCGGAGGAGGGATTTGCATGAATCATTTTCGCTCTATCTAACTGCAAAGCAAAAAAGCATCTTATTTTACATGAAAACTACATGCTATTTTTACTTATTGCGTTAATTACAGCTTCGTCTGTTGCTGTTGTAAATCACAGAATTCTGTTCCATCTGTTGAACATCGGCAGATTGTCCGTCTTGAAAACAGAAACTGTCAACTCATTTTTCTACCCATGTCAACAATGTCAAAACGACATAAAAAGACAGAAATCCTACTAAACCTGGGCACATTAACTATCCAGCAAACGCATTTACAAAAAGCAGAGTTTTTTTTATGAATGCGTGCCCGAAATGCGATTAAACGTACGGCATCATAACATTGGTTTTGGACTGCTGCATTAAACAGTAAACAAAAAAATAAATAAATACCGGCTTAACTGAAACACTTGTGTCTTCCTCGCTGAATTTGTATCTTTTTTTCCCATCTTTCTATAGGCTCCGTGAGTTTCTCATGGCAGTTTTCCTAACCTAGGGGCGGGTTCAACAGGGCGCGCGCGATGCTCTCCCGCAGATAAGATAAATATTTAATAAAGCATCATTCCTGAACAAAACTCTTATTAGTCCGTTTATTCTTGCGTAGCCTATATCTTACCTCTCTCAAACGAAGTTAGAGCAAACGTGTCCGCTGTTTTTCCCCCAAAGTTGCGTCCTCTGTTTGAGAAAGTTATTAGCCCGACTCTTCACAGAGTCCAGCACAGCGGTCCATCGCCCCGATGTTCGTCTCTTTTCGGCTTGCCGAGTGACTCTGTAAACGGTGGAGTGCGAAGGGGTTTCTGGGAAATTGTGTTCCAGCGGTGCCACGCCACGGTTATTTCAATAAACTGCGACATTCAAGAACTACAAGACCCAGACATTCCCTTTCAATTGACTAAAATAATTTCGTTTTTGTTGCAAACAGTCTAGTCAAGAAAAACTGCATTTATTTATAGCTAAATAATGCAAAAAAGTTGTGGTGACTGGGGAGTGATCACGATACTGCTACATTGTTACATTGTACATTGTAACAGATCATTGATCTGCTAATACTGTTGTTACAACTTGCCCCATTGCCATTTCAAATTTTATGCAATAATTTGTTTTGTGGTTATTAAATTTACCTAGAATAATAATTTTAAGTACATTTCATTTAATTTAATATAATGTATATACTATAATATGTACTACAAAAATAAGTGCATGGAAACAAATTATTAATTTATGTTCAAAGTAGTCCAGTGTACATATTAGCTAAATACATTTAATAAAGACTGAAGTGAGACCCAAAATGAGCTAAAAGATTCGGTTATGCTGCCATATCAGATAGACATTGACCAAGCTGTAAATAGGCTACAGAAAAGAGAAGTTTAGATTTCTAAGTTTGGATTTGAAAAGAATGAATTTTGATTTCATAAACCATTAACTAGTCATTCTGTGACCCTGCTGTATGTCTGTTGCGGTTTACATCCGCAAATGCAGAAGAGGCATCAACAGAGTTAACTTGGATCACAATCAAGCAATTTTGTGTGAAATAGTAACAGATTTTGGCAACTTTAAATGCTGTGTTGTCGGATGTGGTGAACCTGCTGTAGCCTATATCTGCAGCTGTTCACATCAAACCAAAATTATTTGTAGGATATAAAATAGACAAGATTAGACATCACCAGAGTGGATTTGGAAAGTCAATCTAAGTGAACGAGAGGAGAGGGGAAACAGATTTCGACAGCCTGTTATGCTGCCTTGTCAGATTATGTGACCCTGTTATCTGCTGCTGTTCAAATCAGACCAAAATAATTTCTAGAGTATGAAACAGAGTGGTTTAGAGCACACATCACCAGAGTTAGGAAAACTTTAAAAGCCATTTTGAGTGAAATAGCCTAGAAGGGAACAGATTTAGGAAACCAATGCTACCTCGTTAGATTCTGTGACCCTGTTGCAGGCTGTATCTGCATGCAGCTATTTCTAAAATATGGAAGAGAGGTCAGACATTACCAGAGTGCATTTGGATAACATTACATTCATTCTGCGTGATATAGAGGAGGGTAACAGATTTTGGCAGCCCAGTGCTGTGTTCGCTGTCGGATTCAGTGACCATGCAGGCTCGTGCAACATATCATATGTCCACAGGGCAATCAGACCAGGATGCTTTCAAAAATACAGAAAAGTTTAGACATTACAAGGGCGAATTCGAGCTAGTTACAGATAGTCTGTCCTAAATAATAATAATAATAATAACAACTCCAAATGTAATAGAGCGTTTTATTTATGTGATGCAATTGACAGAATCAGAATTTAATTAGAAAAGTAAAACGCAAACAGAAAATAATGATAGAGCAAGCATTGCATACTTTTATTAAAAAATATTATTTCTTGAAGTAGGCTAGGTAAGCTGTTCCCCGCCAGTGCACGCGCGCCTGGCGCATTCTCGCACGAACTTTAGCCTAATGAACAGCGACCTCTACAGTCACAGATTTCTCTAGTCATCAATTTCAACACAACACCAGAACTGGGTTACTAAAGCAAATGTTACACGACATTAAATGGCAGTAATTGCCATTGAAATGAACGTAAACAGATAGCTTTAGCAATGTTAGATGAACTCAGGCTAGTGAACTAAATCATTTCAAAAAGACACGTCACCTGACTGATCACATGACCATAGCCGCTTAGCCGGAAGTGCAATTCAACACGAGCAGAGTTTAAACTGGTTATGGCATCAATATTGAACAGCTCTGTGGTTTTATTTCTATGCATTTTGGCAGCACGTTGTGATATAGGCGACATCGTGCTCGAACAGAGTCCGCAGTCTTCGGAGTCGCAGAGCACGGGTTGTGGTTGTCAGGAACTGAACAGGGAGGTTGCTGTTGATGTGAGTTATGAAAACAAACTGGAACATCAAGATGATGCAAATATATACTCCAAAACAGCAAATGAAAGTCCGCACACGATAGAGCCTGATGTACTCACTAAGGTAGGTTTGTTATCATTATCATAGGCTAGACAAGTAAAGTATTGTTTCGTTAAAGTTCATTGAGGTTAATTGATCATTGAGATAAAATTCATTTTAGAATAAAATTGATAAAGGGGGCATGGGACCAGTGTATGTCAATCTAAAAAAAAGTAGAGAAAAGCTCAATAAAAATATAAGTAGTTCTATAGATTTGAATGCAATAATCTAAGGCCTGGTTTCACAGACAGGGTTTAGATTAAGCCAGGATTAGGCCTTAGTTCAATTAGGATATTTAATTATCTTTTTAAAATGTTCCTTTAAAAAAAACTGTACTGGTGTGCATCTTAAAACTAAACATTGGCACTGACATATTTCAAGGTATGTCAGTGCAAAGTTGCTTTGAGTTCACTCAGAAATGAAAATTTTGTCATCATTTACTCAGCCTCAAGTTGTTCCAAACCTGTATGAATTTAAGGAATTTAAAAAAAAATTCATTTTTGGATGATCTGTCCCTTTAAGACAGCTTAAACATGCATTTTACTCTGTGAAACCAGACAGAAATCTTCTATAGCCATATAACAACTTTTGTTGTGGAATGACTCAAATGAAAGCCTTGGTCACCATTTACTTTCATTATATTGAGAAGAACAACATTCTGATTTAAATAACTTCTGATGGAGGAAATAAGGTTATATGAGAAAAAGACATGATGATAAAAAAGTATTTTCATTAACTATTGCATTAAACGTTTATCAAAACAGCCACAGAACAATCTGAATGTTGTATGTGTATGTGTGTGTAGCTGGTGCTTCTGCAGGGAGGTTGGTTTATGATGGGAACGGATGACCCAGGAATACCACAGGATGGAGAGGGACCGCAGAGGAGAGTGAGGCTGGACCCTTTTTACATTGAAGAGCACGAGGTCACAAACAAGCAGTTCCAACACTTCACCAACCAGACAGGCTACATCACAGAGGTACAATCTTTTTTTAACCCAATAACAATACTCTCACCTACAGTGTTACCAATTCACCTACTTATTGTGGTTTAACTTGGATATTCTATAATCTTTTCACTTTTATTTTGCCTCTGTCCCAACTTTTTTGGAGTGTGTTGCAGTCATCAAAATCAAAATGTTTATATTTACAAAATACAATTAATTTGGTTAATTTTTATTTGTACTTTTGTTTGTTAAAGGTTCAAGAGAATTAACGAATCACGGATTGTTGATTTTATAGCATTTTACAAAATGTCCTAACTTCTGAAAATTACGTTTTAAATAATATCCATTTACAGGGCCATAAGACAAATAATCAATACTCATGCTAGCTCATTCAGCTATTTATATCTACAGGCTGAGCGTTTTGGAGACTCTTTTGTTTTTGAGGGACTGCTGAGTCAGGAGGTGAAGAGCACTCTGTTACATGCGGTGAGAAACGTCTTTCTTTCTTTCTTTCTTTCTTTCTTTCTTTCTTTCTGTACTAATGACCAACTGGCTGCTGGTTATACATTCTATTTATAATGTTTGTAATATATAAAAAAAATTGTCACGCTGCAGGATTATTATATTAATGACTATTATAGTACATAAATACAAATGATCTGAAGAAAGATCAAAAGAGACTCAAAATTGAAGAAAAAAAAAAACAGATGTGATGACCAATTAGAGCATCTAAAAATATATGTATATATTTTAGACCTAAAATCTTAATGTTGAAAAAATATATATATATATAAAAATCTAATAAATAACTAAATATATTTCAGTGTAAAATGTAATTGAAATAAATTCAAGGGGTGTCAGGGAAAATAATGTCTTAAAGACTTTTGTTATAGCCAAGAACTGGCTGTGATACAGTTTGCATATGTATATTTATGGTCAGTAGGTGGCTGCTGCTCCTTGGTGGTCACCAGTGAAAGGTGCAGACTGGAGACGTCCAGAAGGACCAGATTCAACCATAGAGCACAGGTAAAGAAAATATATGTAAACAATATCACATGAGCAAGCAGTGAATGATTGCAATGCAACGCCAACTATACTGTATACACCGATTATATGCTTATCTGTTTTTAAGTCATATACCTGTGTGGAAATCATATTAAATATAATCTCTGTGTTTTTTAACTAGGATGAATCACCCTGTTCTGCATGTGTCATGGGCTGACGCACAGGCGTACTGTCACTGGGCCAAACGCAGACTTCCTACTGAAGCTGAGTGGGAGTTGGCCTGTAGAGGGGGACTTCAGGATAGGTGCGTTTGAGTCTGTGTTTTGTTCTCACTTTTTGTCAATTTGAATGTATTTTTTAACATATTCTCCCTCTATCACTCTTGTTAGGCTGTACCCATGGGGAAATAAACTAATGCCTCAAGGGCAACACTATGCTAACCTGTGGCAGGGAGATTTCCCTAAACACAACACAGCAGAGGACGGCTATGCTAATACATCACCGGTAACGCTAAGAATAAATTAGCTGACAAAATACAAAAGATACTTATACATGTAAATTGTCATAAATGAATGCTTTTTTTATTGTTTTATTTCAATTTGTAGATTTTTATAGTAGCCCTTTATCCTGATCTACAGCTCAACCCTTGTGTATTTGATTTGAGAGAAGCAGATGTTTAGCATGTACATTGGATATAAAAAAAAATACACACCCCTATTAAAGCAGCATTTTTTGATGTAAAAAAGAAACAAAGATTAATCATATTAGAACTTTTGCACCTTTAATGTAAAAATTACAACCTATACAATGCCACTGAAAACCAAAGTGACACATTTCAGAGACAAAAAAAAAAAAAAAAAAAAGATCAGCATAAGGGTTCACACCCCGACCTAGTACTTGGTTGGAGCATCATTTGAGTTTATCACAGCACTCAGTCTGTTTGGATAGGAGTCTATCATCTTTACAAGGGAATATTTTCCCACTTTTTTTTTGCAAAAGGGTTCAGGGCTGCTTTTCTCAAATGCATCGTGAGCCAAGTTGATCATTGAGGCCATTGGTGGCAATGGTTCTACGATCTTCTTAGATCTGTTAAATTTAGAGGGCACCTCCCGTGCAATTTGTTTGTAGCCCTCACACAATTATAAAGGAGTGTGCACACTTTAAGTTATTTTAAGTATTTATTTTGATCTCGTTTCTCTTAATTGTGTCAGTGTGGTTTTCAGTGGCATTCCATAGGCTATATTTTTACATTAAAGGTGAAAAATTATGATAATTATTTTTTCCCACTTTTTTAAAACACAGCTGTTTTAACAGGGGTGTGTAGACTTGTGTATATCCACTGTAAATACATTTTAAGTGATGTCTTGGACAGGTGATGTCATTTCCTGCCAATGGCTTTGGTCTGTATGACATGGTGGGGAACGCATGGGAGTGGACGGCAGACTGGTGGAATGTACATCACAATACAGAAGAGAGATATAATCCTGTAAGGAAGCATGCACACACATCCAAGCTTAAAAAGTCTTTCTTTATACTCAAAAGGGAACGTTAACCCATTATACTAATGCTACAAATTTTTTCCACAGAAAGGACCAGAATCAGGGACAGACAGAGTCAAGAAAGGAGGATCGTACATGTGCCACAAGGTAAAACATACACAAAGCCATCTACTCTATGACTGACAAACAAACCTCAGGGTTATTGAGGCTCTGGGATATTTTATAAAATACTGCTGGAAGTACACTACCATTCAAACGTTTGTGGCCAGTAAGATTTTTTTTCTTTAAGAAATAAAAACTTGTGATTAGCAAAAACTGATTCGGTTGATCAAAATTGACAGTAAAGACATTTATAATGTTACAAAAGATTTCTATTTCAAATAAATGCTGCTCTTTTTGACTTTCTATTCATCAAAGAATCCTGATTTTTTTTTTTTTTTATCATGGTTTCCATGAAAATAGTACGCCGTACGTTTTCAACATTGATACTAAGAAATGTTTCTTGAGCACCAATCAGCATTTTAGAATGGGTTGTGAAGATTATTGATTGCTGAAAACTCAGCTTTGACATCATACATTAAGATGGAAAACATTTATTTGAAAAACTGTTTTTGCTGTATTTTTGAGCAAATAAAAGCAGAACCCCAAAATTTTGAACAGTATTGTAAAGCTGGTCTCTACATATTTAGTCTGCACATATATCCACCTAAGTGGAAAACACAACCTCCATCTGTAAAAACAACACGCTTATTTACCTATTTAACATTGTTGCCTCCCACTGATGTATGTTCATCCATTGCTACACAGTGGAGTTCTGAGGATCAGACACAGTATTTTATCTAACCGTCTTACTGGTATGTCAACGACATACATTAGGTCATTAATATTTATGGAACATTAGGTCATTAATTATTTGCCTTAAAAATCATTGAAAAGTAATGGAAATGTATTTGTAGAAATAGGTATGAACCCTGAAACAAGCTTTTTATTTACATACATGATTGTAAAGACATGTTTCTCTCTCTGTAGTCTTACTGCTACAGATACAGGTGTGCGGCCCGTAGTCAGAATACCCCGGACAGTTCTGCCTCTAACCTGGGCTTCCGCTGCGTCTCTGACGCTGATCCATAACCTCATCATCAGTTCTCTCACTGTCAAATGCTTGAAGTCTTGAGGAATATTGAATTTTATGTAAATAAAACTATTTGTATTTTTTGTACAATTTGGTGTTATTTCAGTTCTTTTATTCCTTCCTTTTTTGTATAATTGCAGAAGGTATTGAAATGTAAAGATACGCTTAGATTATCATTTCGAAGTCAAAATTAAAAATGTAGAAAAAATTCTGTGACCTACAATTTATTGCTTAACAACAGACTAAAAGACGTGTACAGTTTTGACAGTTGTAGCTAGGGAGAATGTGTAATGTATTAGATCCCGACAAGAAAAAGTACAGACAGGAGGGGTGTTTTTCTGTTCATGTTTTTTATTAGATCCAACATCAACCTCAAATAATCAAGTGAAGAATTAAAATTGCAGATGAGTTGTGTTGGTTGTGAGTTTGTTGATGCTGATGTTCAGATGACAGAGAATCAAGGTGTGGCGGGGTAAGCGGAGCCAATGTACTTCTTTCCATTCCCATAGCTGCTGTTGTCCCATGTGTAGGTCTGAATGCCCAGACTCTGTCCTCCCAAACTTACATAACACCTGAGAAAGCAGTCAAGCATTTCAGATGGTTAAGGTGGATATAATTAAATAATAATCAAATTATTATAAATGACAGTTGTGTCAGGAAGGGCATCTCGTCGTAAAAACCTAAGCCAAATCAAGTGTATGTGAAGTGGACCCTGCAAATGAGTGGGATCAACGCTGAGAAGATGGATGGATAATTGTTATAATTTAATTTAATTCTATATTTTAGTTTTATTTTATTATTAAACAGTGGACGCTAATATAGTCGTTATGGTTATTATCTTTATAGTTATCTTTCTTGGTGTGAACGGGCCTTAAGTCTAGCAATTTTGATGGATATGTTATATATGGAATGTATGTTTTTATAATATAAAGAAAAAAGAGTTTTATTTGATGAATGGCTGAAAGTGAATAGAGAGAGAACAACAACTCACCTCTTCCCAGGGCGGGTGATGTAGCAGAGACTGTAGATAGCCAGATCAAATTCAGGACTACAGCCAATAAAGGCAGATCCAACCTCTTTGTAATAGCCATTCCAATTAAACTGCATTCCCAGTACGTCAGGATATGTGGTCCACTGAGAGAGAGGGGAAATTTGACTTTTACTAAATCAAAACTTCTACAAGCAGACATCCACACCACACTTTAAAAATGCATGCTGTAATAGCACTGGTTTGTTTTGATGAAGTACTCACAGGGCCATCAAAACTATGGCTGTAGTAATTCAGGAGTCCCTGTTTCTCACTCTGATAAAACTGCAGCCAGTTGTGGAAACCAGACACCTTACCACTTTTAATTTCCCCTGTTGACACACTACATGTCAGCCAAAGAGATATAAAATGCATTTTGGCAGCCAATCACGTGGTCACACGCAGACTGACCTACAAAGATGTGCTCAAACCCGCTGGAGTCCAGCTTGCCACTAGATCGAGAGTAAAGGCCGAACCACATCATCTTCAGATCCTGGATAAATTCGCTCTGTGATGAGTATGCACCTGATCCATAACACAATAAAGTATGTCTATAGTCATTTGACAATCAAAATCAGTAATTTCTTGCATAAATTATTTACATTACAGCTTGATGAAATCTTTTCACATTTTACACCCCAGTTTATTATTTATCCTAGTAAATAAGAAGTCAAATTAGTACAATATTAATACCACTGTTCAAATAGTTTATATTATTTTTTATATTTATGAAGGAAGCATCTTATGCTCACAAATACAAAAAAATTATATTGTGAAATATTATTCAAATTTTAAACCATTTTCTATTTTAATATTTTAAATTGTAATGTATTCCTGTGATGGCAAAGCTGAGTCTTCAGTGTCACATGATCCTTCAGAAATCATTTTAATATGCTGATTTGAAGCTCGAGAAATATTTCTTATTTTGAGTGGTGTTTAAAACAGTTGTGCTGCTTAATATTTCTGTGAAAACTGTGATGAATAGAAAGAATAAAAAAAAAAAATTATTTGAAGTAGGAATCTATTAAAGTAATGTCTTTACTGTCACTTTTGATCAACTTAATGCATCCTTGCAGAACAAAAGTTTGAAATGTTTTTGTCTGACCCCAAACTTTTGAAGGATAATATTAATTCAATATAATTTGATAAATACCTTCAAAACTATCTATTTGGAATTTTTGTGATTGCAGCATTTTTATCACACTGAGATCGCTCAAATTCACAAGGTCCAAAACAAAAAGAGTTTTGGCGTCACATACCTTTAGAGTGGAGGAAATTGTAGAGCTCCTTGCCCAGGGCCGTGTTCATGGTCTGTTGGAGGAAAGTGTCCTGCTCCTGCACTTCCTGTGAGGGCACATCCTCCACTTCTCCTGTCATCCTTTTATAGTTGTCCAGTAGATTCAGGAGAGCTTTATACGTGGGCTTGGAGAGCAAAGTACTACTAACTTGCTTGAACAATCTAGAGAATATAAGAGTACATTATAATACATAATAACATGCACACATGTGTATATGTGGTTATGTGTGTCTTACGGGCGTGATGACAGGTCATTGGCAGAGCCGGTTGCAGAAGAAGAGATCAGTGTCTGAGGATCAATAACCAGGTCTGAGGCGGTGGCCCTGTTAGAGTCTAACTTGTACAGTGTCTCAGACAGAGACTTGATCTCAGCGTCAGTGACACTGGCTAATGCTTGGGATGTGAAATGGAAACACAAAAAAAGTGTTAGTAGGCTACCCGAGTAGCAAAGAAAAGTCTGACAAAGCCTGAGGAAACTGAAAGAATTAAGGGAAGAATTAATAATTACTGCAAATAAATTAACCAAACAATCACTGCAATTATGGTTGTTGTTTTTTGTTGACATGCGCCATTCGATTTCTATGTTGTCTTGTAGTCAACAAAACAGTGTTAAAAGAATCATCACTCAAAAGTCTGAACATGTTTAGTGTTCACTTTAAATCTAACTGGATTTTAGTTTATTATATTGTTTGTTGTTATATGTGTGTATCACAAATGTGTGGGTAACACTTAACAATTAGGTTAGTGAACATGAGCATTTATTAATCATAGTTCATGTTAATTTCAACATGTACTAAATAATACATTATTAAAATCAAATGTTGTATGTTAAGTAAGGGTTAATGCCCGACGAGGTGTCCATTATCAGGTATTAATGGACGACGGCGAGGCGTGAACCGTCCGACGCGCAGCGGAGTCGAAGGCCATTAATACCTGACAATGGACACCTCGAAGGGCAAACCCGCTTATACCATGGTCACTTGCCAAATAACACATTTTTAAAACATTAGTTTATATTTTAATTAGTTTTACAATCGAAATCTAAAGTTTTTACAAACAATAACTTGGTTTCCTTGGTTACGCCTGACGGTTTTACTAGGTGTCCTCTATCACTTTTTAATGGACACCTTGCAGCCAATCAGAATCGAGTATTCACCCAGACCATGAACTATCAATGAACAGCTGGATTTTTATTAACAAAGATTAATACAATGTATTGCTCATTGTTAGTTCATGGTAGTTAATACATTAACAAATGAGACCTTATTGCAAAGTGCATTGTGTGTAGTGCAGATTTTTGAATTAGAATTGAACTAATATGAGATTTGTCTTCTAGGATTTGTAGACTTGTTTTATGACAATAAATAAACAAATCATAATTTTGTTTATATAATTGTAATTGCTTTCTGTTACAAATAACCAAAGTGAAACTATGAATCATTGCACAATATATTGTGACTTTTACGGCAGTGGTGTTTAGTATTTTGAAATGAATGCTGAGATGAACTAAGTGTGTGAAACTATAGCAGTTGACACAGCTGAGTTCCATGCCACTTTTGGCATCCAAAAAAAACAGGACTCATGGTTACAAGGAGTTTCTTATCACAGATAAACCCCTAATATTTAGAACTAAATCTTTCATAGCTCCTATTTTTGTGCCTGTTAAAAAAAAGCTGATTTGCAATGCACGTGACTCAACAGACCTTGAACATTTTATGTAAGAGATAAAAGCTGTTTGTGTTTGTTCAGAATTACTTTTGAGTGATTCATCAGTGTGTGTGATTCGTCTGATTTGTAATTCGTTTGTGCCTTTTGTCTAATTGAACATATTTAGCTTTACAGGTTTAACAACGGCAACTATTGTGTACAGTCGTTTATACTATATCAAACCTATTTGTTTTAATTTTGTTGACCCTTTAACATCAAATATGTACTGTATAATAATTTACTTGCTTGTTATATTCATCGCAGGCAGTCGTTTAAGAAATTGTATAGGGCTCTCCACATATATTTCACATGCTATTAAACATTTAACCAGACTATTTTGAGTTATATTTTATGTGGACAAAGACATCTAGGCAAATTTTTTCATTAACCTATTTATAGGCTAGCTATTAGAGCTTGTGAAATTAACTCAGTTATGTCAAAATTAGACATAAGGCACAAGAGAAAAAGTCAGTGTAAAATTCAGTATCACACTTACAGAATTCCAGAGAATCTGAGAGAGAGAGAGAGAGAGAGAGAGAGAGAGAGAGAGAGAGACTTTTTTGACTCTTGAATCTTAACAACTCTTTCTTTAATTACAAAAATGTAAAAACATTCCTCAAAACCATGTGAGAGCGAGGGAGAGGGAAACTGTATTTGCATTGGGATAATTGCTATGCTATAAAAGAACAAAAGACACATGAACATGCTTAGTTTAGTAACTTATGAATGTACAATCAGGATGGAAATTGTAGTTTGTTATGAACTTACCACTGCAGCCCTGAGAAATCAGGGTGAGAAAGAGGATGACGATGACCTTCATCATAGGCGTTTGGCGATCCAGTTGCACGAACTGCAGATTAAGACCCAATTTGGTTTTTATACCATCTCAGATAAATAAATCCTTAGAAACTCCTCCCATGATCCAAAACTCTATTGCGATACGATAGGACCAGTTCCAAAAATTTGCTATATGAGCAAAAAGGTAATATTAGAGTGGTGAGATGATAAAAAAATATTTAATATGTTATAATAAATCATATAAATAAATAAAATAAATGAATCTCTGTTCCTGTTGTTTCAGCCTGTTGTTGGTCTAAAATCTATGAGAACAACAGAGGTGTTAGTTGTTGTCAGGTTCCAGGAAATTATGAATAAACTTTAGCATTTAATACAATTTCGCTATTCTTTCTTGAAATCATGTTTGCCTCCATTTGGCAAGAACATGTTCCATAATATGTTTCCATGAACTGATGAGTGGGCAAACAGTCAGCAAGACCAGGTGGTTCCATTCACACGGCAATTTTTTTTTTACAGGTTTTCATCTTGCCTTCTTGTGTTCTTGCTTTCAATTTTTCAGCTTTTATTTATACATTTATATCCATAATCCTAATGTGATCGTATATATATATATATATATATATATATATATATATGATCACATTATGATTGTTTCCGAATAATAATAATAATATATTTTACAAACAAATATACAGTTATTACAAATCAATACCACATTAACACATTATCATTGCCCATTAATAACATAGTTTTTACTCAGCTGTAGGTGCAGCTTAAACTCCTGTGCAGGAGATGGCGCTACATGTGAGCCTGAATTCTCTTTTACATGACCTTTCTCTCTCTCTGTAGAAAGCGTGCTTCAATGACATCCCAGTTACTGATGTAAGGAAGCCTGTGCTACTTGATGAAGAAATAGAAATGGCTTTATATTCTTTGTTTCGATCTGTCAGGACTGAAGTAGTCAAGGTGGGCTTTGACTCATTTCCCGTATTGAGCATTCTAACCTTTTAATGCCTTTGACTAGATGCTTTAGAAGTTATAATATTTTCATGCTAGTCTAGTTTGATTTAAAAAAAAACGTCATTTTGTGTAAATCTTGTATTTTAAATAATTCATGACAGTATTTGCTAAACGGTTTCCATTGGGCTGTGTAATGTCCCGAAGCATCATTTAATCACGTGTCGTATTAACAATATATTATTCATAGGGATGTCTCACACAGCATGTCCAGTCTCTCTACACCAGCTGTCCGAGTTTAGCAGCGGAGAAAACACTTCTCCTGAAATTACGCAAATCTACGGGCTACACCTTCATCAACTGCAAAAAGGCACTGGAGAAATTCAACAATGACATTACACAGGTGCTATCCAATGTCTATCTATCTATCTGTCTGTCTGTCTATGCAGTTGTTTGTTTGCACGTTTAACTTGTGTTGAACCCAGAATATTCTCTGAAGTAAATATGAGGGTGATTTTTAAATAACTGTACTATTTTGATTACTCAAACATCAATTTTAAACTCACTGTATCATTTTTATTCTTGAAATGGAATGCAACGGTCATTTGATTTGTCAAGCACACAAACACATCCTTGTAGTTATTGTCGTCTTAAGGGTGTGCATTATTCTGTTTCACAGGGTGTGCAGTCAGAAGTTTTACATGGTAAGGGATGTGAACTAACTATGACTTAAAATGTGATGTTTGCAGGCAGAAAGCTGGCTGCATGAACAAGCACAAAAAGAGGGCTGGAGCAAAGCAAGCAAACTGGAAGGTCGGAAAGCCAGGGAGGGGCTGATTGGTGTCATTAAGGGTGATAATGCAGCTGTCATGGTTGAGGTAGACTTAACATGCCAATCTTACCACACAATGTGAAATTTCATCTCAAAAATTATGTGGTGTGTGAAGGAACTAATGTTCACTAATGTTTTATGTTCAGGTGAACTGTGAGACAGATTTTGTGGCGAGAAATGAGAAATTTCAGCAGTTGGTGAAGGATGTTGCTTCATCAATAATGGCTCATCTCTGCAGCAAAAAGCAGACAGGGTATCTTAAGGTACAGGCTCTTCATTTGCAGTTTGAGAAATGTGCATTCCTTCCACACCTTCTGCAATCTCTCAATGCTGATCTGTTCTCTGATTCAGAGCGAGCTGTCATCTGAGGACATTTCTAAGCTCCACATTCCTGAGGGACCATCACTGGCAGATCAGGTGGCATTGACTATAGGTGAGAATAAACCTTTTACATTAGATTCATTTCAGCATAACCTTCGAAAACCAGGTTTATCTGTGATTTCTTACTAATAATAATAAATGTTTCTTGAGCACCAAATTAGCATATTAAAATGATTTCTGAAGGATCATGTGACACTGAAGACTGGAGTAATGATGCTGAAAATTCAACTTTGCCATCACAGGAATATTTTAGAATATGTTAAAATATAAATAAATAAAAATATGTAATATTATTTCACAATATAACCATTTCTGCTGGATTTTTGATCAAATAAATGCAGCATAGGAGACTTTTTAATACCATTTTTAATAATCATACTGATTCCAAACTTTTAAATGGTAGTGTATTTATCTGTACAGTGCAGGAAATTACATATTTACAAAATGTTTAAATGATTTAAACATCATGTGAAGCTTTTCAACACACCCTGTTACCTTTCACCTCCTAATAATTAAATACAAGCATTAAAATAATAATCTTTTTTCCCCCTTCAGGGCGTTTAGGTGAGAACATTGGCATGCGGCGAGCCGTATCACTTGTCGTGCCCTCTGATTGGCACATTGGCTCATACATTCATGGAGTGGTTCCTGGGCAGGTTGGCATTGATATGGGGCGCTATGGATCGCTAGTTGTGTTTCAAGGTGGACCTAAGGAAGGGACGGACACTCTGGGAAGGAAGCTGGGGCAACATATAGTAGGTGAAGCACCTGTTTCTCTTGGCAACATGGACGATATACCATGTGGTGATTCTGAGACAAGACTTTTGCCCCAGACCTTCCTCCCAGATCCCAAATACACAGTGGGACAGTACCTGACTTCACAGGATGCACGTGTGCTAGACTTCATACGTTTCAAATGTGGAGAGAGCACCAGTCAGGAGGAGTGAGCACAGCCATTTGAATGAGAAAATAAATGACTTGTAAAAATATGAATTATATTTCCTGTAAGGATCAACTTCGATAAAATGTATGTTTTATCAACTTCGTTCAATGAACTTAGTTCTCATGAATCTAAACAACTGCTGGTCCTGTGCCACCACAAAAAAATAAACATTTTACAATCTAAAAATTCTGATGTCATAGCTTTTTATTTGACTAAATTCAAAATTTTATAGTATGAGCACCTAGTTAATTTAGCAACTGACTTGGGCAGGTGTCTGTGTAGTTAGTTATGTGCAATGATTGTGTAAATTAATCAAGTGCTTTACTGCCACTTACTGAAGAGTTTATTTCGCCAGGATTGCTCCTTCATTCCCATGTGCTATTATCCATCCTAACTGAATCTTTAGTGCCATCTAATGGAGTGCAATAAAAATGCAAATATTTCATAATTTTACCCCCGCTTTCACAGACAGGTTAAAAAAATATCAGTGCCATTGTTTTGTCTCAAGATGCACTCCAGTAATGTTTTTTCTTTGGCACGTTTTAAATGCCTTAATTGAACTATGCCAAATCCTGGCTTACTCTTAACCCTGTCTGTGAAACCAGGCCTTAGATCTTTACCTGGGTCACCTTGCTACAAACTAGAGACCATATCCATTTTGGTATACCCTTTAGCAGTGAAGTACAATTTTCTTCCAGATCCAGCGTCTAATATGCTAGAATAACTGTTTGTACGTAGCAAACTAAGTTCTGAAAAGTTGAAGGCTTCTACAAGCTGGCTACCAAATCATAACCACCACATAGTCCTGAAACACTACTCAATACACAACCAAGCTCTAACATACTAATTATGCAGTGATTAAAAATTGAAAGGAAAAATAAAAAATATAGTGTGATAAGTTTAAAGAAAATGTGGAAGACATTTATATATGTGCATAGCCTTCTTGACAGTAGCAATGTGTACATAAATGTTTTCTTAAGATGATTTTCACATGATGTTGTCTGAGAGAAATGTAGCTGACAGAACATCAGTTAATATTTCAGTAATGAGCTGACATGCACATTTTCAGGTTTTCTGATGTTGGTTTATAGTCACACTGGTGTTCCAAATTGAATAAGTATAACAATAATAGGCAGAATAATAATAATTGTTATTATTTTTATTGTTAGTTTTAACTCTAATTTTGAAAAATGAAGATAAAATATATTACTTTTGTAAATCACAATTTTACTGTAAATAAAGAAATATTTTATTTATTTTACAGTAAAAGTTACAATACTAATATGTATGACACTTAAGTTGCCATAGTCTTTTCTTCCCTGTTATGACGTAAGAAAGGAAATGGCTTCTCGAACAAGAAGAAATGCAGGGATAGACAGCACGTCAGTAAACACATCATAAGAGAAGAGATGTTGCTGCAAGAAGGAGGGAAAGTAATTTTGATTAAAGATTACATGGACAAATTCTAATTTTAAATTTTGAAAATGATGCGCGCAAATAAATAATTTATAATAAATACTGCAATATTCCATAAAAATAATAATTGACCATTTTTACTGCCTCTTAAACTTAAGTCCGAAGCTTAAGTTTCGTATGTCACAAAAATTCGGATCGGGTTCGATTTTCGATTTTTTTATTTATCCGTCAAGCATTTTGAGCATAGATTTTGAGAGGTGTTTTGACAATTCAGAGTCACCGAATGACAAATACGAAAAAACGCATTCGAAAATTTGCACACCGAGTCCGAAATTTTCGTATGCGTTTTTTCTTATTGCACAGTGCAAGGACCTTAAATTGCAGCTTTCGATGTAATAACCGCGCGTCCGCGCTGACTTACCTATATCGCGACTTCGGTTTTATTTCAATTCAGACCCGTTTATTTATTTATTTTAACTTTACATTCGATTTAATGAAATGAAATTAGATTTTCATCAACTCATACAGTTCCCTCGCGAACCCCCATTTGGGAAACACCAACAGCATTACGGTATTCAAGGTTTTCTGCTGCGCATATAATACTGACTTGTCGGTAATGACAGTAGAGGGAAACCAGCGCCCGCACTATTTGATTGGCCAATTCAGCTTGAATCGAGTTGACATGACATCATCGTGAATATAGCGGTGTCACAAAGTGTGTTCGCCCATACTGTAATTCACACAGCGCTCATACTGACGCTCCCTCGCTCCATCCTCAACCACTGCAGTCATGGTAAGTCCATTATCACAGCCAGTCATCTCTCATTCTCACAATAATGCAGGTAACGCCTATTAGTCACACAGTCGGTAGGTGACCGTTAAACAGAATGTTGAAGGTTTTTTAAACCGCCAAGCTCTGCAATCAGGCCAACACATTTAATTATCACATGTGTCTTGGTTTGCTCTGAGTGTTTTGTATTTTTTGAGGGAGGATCTCAATATCCTTTATTGTAAGATCAAACCAATGCATCTTCGGTTTTAATGCTGATCTTCTCTATTGCCATCCTCATCCTGGCATGGACAGTCTGACTTCTCAGAGGACCAGATTTGTGGTGAGTAATAAATGTTTACTACTTGAATATATTGTGATTATGAATTCGTCGAGGTTATATAGTTGCTTTTGTGTTGCCGATGAATGCAAAATAAACGTAGGCCTGCACATCAGCTTACTCTGGCTGAGTCTGACAGATGTGCAGGCAATGCTTACACACTATTGTGTACCTAATGTCCAATGTAACACCGAAAAATTCGACCTGAGGTTTCTTTTATATATCAATTTCTGATGTTAAATTGCTGAGGTTACAGTACAGACAGCTTTCAGATGCGGCGCTTTTGAAGCACCGGAAGCTGCTGCTGTGGAATGTGTAGCTAGAGACGCTACGTATGAACAACATCAAAATGGATTGGGTGTGAATTCAAGAAAATAACGATAATGTCATCTAGTGAATTTTAGCGAGCTGAGATGGAGTAATATCGTGAGTTATGTTTTTTTAATAGGTCGTAGTTGCAGCACAAAGCTCCAAGTTAAACGTTTAGTGATCACGGGCGAGTGCTGCGGATTTGATTCATATCAGTGATTCGAATCTTTTGAATCAGGTCGCTGAAAAGATTCATCCACTGACCCGTTGAAGAGTCTTTGTGTTAAGAGTGAGTTATTTAATCATCATTTAATCAACGGATTATTGAAAAATTATACTGCTGGGACTTCGATGCATCAGTTGTTGATTCAATTGGATATATGGGCTTTGCACTCAAAAAGTAAAGGAAGATGAATGGATGATGGTAAATTAATTCTATACAGTTCTATTTGGTAATTTAGTAAAGATAATTGAAAAGTAAAACTTTGAAACAGCTGTCTTTATTTACTTATTAGCAAAAAAAAAAATGCTAATGCTAAAAAAAAGACATTTTATGCTGAGCATGAATTTTATCAAGCTATAGAAAAACAGACAACAATAGCCTAAATCAATGAAGAGATTCAAAACCGTTCTTATGTCACTGTAATTGAAATCTTTAGTCGCTTTAACACATTTCTAATTCTTGTGTTGGTCCATTATGTATTCTACCTTGTTTATTAAAAAACTCACACATTAGACTGTAAAGTACATAGTGCATAGTGTCAGTGTAAAGTGTATAGTGTGTCATTTTGGACACAACTAATATTCCTGTTGATGTAGTGCTGCGATCTCTCTTCTGCCCTTATATGGTTAATCACAGTGAGTGTATGTGAAGTTTGACTCAGGCCGGCCTGGGAAGTGTCGCATTCCTGTAAGCTGCTCTACCAAGCATTATGATAGTAATCTCAAATCCTCAAGCAAGAACTAGAAGCATAATCATTTTAGATCAGAATTTGCTTATAGGCCTGGTTTCACAGACAGGGCTTGGATTAAACCAGGATTAGGCCTTAGTTTAATTAGGACATTTAAGTTGCTTTTATAAACGTGCATTATAAAAAAACATTACTGGTGTGTATCTTGAGACAAAAGAATGGCACTGACATATCTAAAGATATGTCAATGCAAGTTGCTTCCAGTTAGAACAGCTCAAACATGCATCTTAGTCAGGAACTAGCTTTCAATGTCTGTGAAACCGACCCATTATCATTTTCTTTTTTCAGTCCAGATAACTACACATAATTTTCTGCATGACCTGCGTATGCATTTTCTCACTCTCTTTCTCTCATTAACAGAGTTTAAGGAGGCCTTCCTCCTGTTTGACCGAACAGGAGATGGGAAGATCATGTACAATCAGTGTGGGGATGTGATGCGTGCTCTGGGCCAGAACCCTGTCAATGCTGAGGTCCTCAAAGTCCTGGGAAACCCCAGTAATGAAGGTCAGACCCTTCTTTTGCTGCATTGTCCTGTGTTACTTGTTAAAAAATGCACTTCGTTTAGTACAGGAAATTGTTAAAGGTCGTTGGTATAAGCACAGCTGAATCATGCCAATTTTACTGGCTAAACATAACAATGTTTAAAAGCCCTGCCCTGCTCTTTTAAAGGGATAGTTCACTCAAAAAGGAAAAGTCTGTCATCATTTACTCACCCTCATGTTGTTCCAAACCCGCATGACTCTCAGTTCACTTCCCTTGATCAATAAGCTACTTCTCCTTATTCTGTCAGACAAAAGCAATTTAATCTCCTTTAATCAGTCTAAGATGCAATCAGGACAACTTCAACAGTCCCACTGACTGTCTCTATCTTCCACAGTTCTAATTAAATTAAGTGATGATTTTCTAGCTTAATTCTCAGTGTGTTAAGAAGTTGGTGTGAATACAAATAAGAGTGATTGTAATGTTCTTTTTTCTCAGATATGAACATGAAAATGCTGGACTTTGAGCAGTTTTTGCCCATGCTGCAGGCCATCGCTAAGAACAAGGACCAGGGTTCCTTTGAGGACTTTGTGGAGGGGCTGCGGGTGTTTGACAAAGAGGGAAATGGAACGGTGATGGGCGCTGAGCTGCGACATGTCCTCACGACACTGGGTAAAGAGTCATGGCCTCTTTTAGAATGACATCACAATGTAGTATAATATAATCTTTCTTTGATTACTCCCAAGGTTTCTTCCTTCATCGTCTTAGGTTTTTTTTTCTCAGCTCCTTTGAACAGTTCACTGAGAGTTCTATTGAGATTTATTTTGAAAACCTAAACTAATATAAAGTGCTTATGATTGTTTGAAAAGAACTGTGTGCATGGTATAGGGAGAGTTCAAGTCGGGATGCAACGCATAAGAGATATTGGTAGCGATCATTAAGGTGGTTATGGGAATACAAGTCTTTCATTGACTGATTTCTTTTTTTTTTTTACCTGAAAATTTTTTTTCTAAAGAATTTTTGAATGCCATTGTTGTCAGATTTTGTTAATTTTAAATTTGTTTTTGAAATTTTGCTTTTACCTACCTTAGTGCACAACAAAAGATTATTAAAAAAATATTTGAAATGTTATCATGAAATGAGAATTTTTTTTCTTTTTTTTTTTCCAAGAAGCCGTTTCACTTGGATATGCGTCACAATACTAAAGAAAACACGATCATAATTTCCGTATCATTCCATTTCAAGTTTAAGAAACTGTCATGAATGTGTTCTCTCTTTAAGTAGAGTATTTTGAACAAAAATTTAAATAAAATACATTGATATTTTGAATCATAAAATCCGATTTGTATTGAATTGATTTTTGTTGGATATAATATCAGTCCTCTCAATCAAACAGATTGACCAACGCCAACAAAGCACTAGAAGAACCTTAGCTGTACAGAATGACATTGTGTAAAACAGGTTGAAATATATTTTTGAGGAGAATTTGATGCATCTTCTTGCCCGTGTTTTATGATAGGTGAGAAGATGACAGAGGAGGAAGTGGAGACGCTCTTGGCAGGACACGAGGACGCTAATGGCTGCATCAATTATGAAGGTACAACAATCACAAATGGGTCTTTTTTTGTTCTCTGAACATCAAGACTAGTGTAAGTGTCAATGTTTAATCCATTTGCTTTTCCTTCTGACAGCATTGGTGCGCCACATTATGGCTGGTTGAGGAGAGGGTACGAATGGTCCTCAGTTTGTTTTTACTCATTCTTCTCTCCTACAGCTCCCTCTCTGCTGCGCCCCCTGGCTTTAGCCTAGCATGTAGCATTTCTGCATGTGCATAATGTAGGCGTCTCCTGACTCCCACTGTTGCCATGGTGATGCTTTGTGCTAACAGAGTTTGCTGGTCACTCTTATGCCCATCTCCCCCAAACCAGCCATTCCCCTTTATTCGGAAATGCTGTGTTCCAACTTTAATATTGTATATTCTAAACCCATTTGCTTGCACTACTTCTAATAGGCCACATACAAACTGCAGCTAGCTGGTCTTTTTCAGTGGAATAATTAAGATTTTTAATGTATTCGATGAAGAATGCTCTCCAAGGCTGCATTTATTTGATCAAAACTACAGTAAAAACAATAGTAATATTGTGAAATATTATTACAATATAAAAGAACTGTTTTCTAATGTAATATTTTTTTGAGATGTGATTTATTCCTGTGATCATTCAAAGCTGAATTTTCAGCATCATTACTCCAGTCTTCAGCGTCACATGATCCTTCAGAAATCATTATAATATGCTGATGTGGTGTTCTTTGATCAACAGAAAGTTCAAAATAACCGCTTTTATTTGAAATAGAAATCTTTTGTAACATTATAAATGTCATTTTGACCAAATTAATGCTTTCTTGCTGAATAAAAGCATTTATTTGTTTTCTTTATCTTTTTTAATTTAAACCTTACCCCAAACTTTTGAATAGTAGTGTATCACAGTTTCCACAAAAATATGAAGCAGCATAACAGCAGTTTTGATGAACATTGATGACAATATAAAATATTTCTTGAGCATCAAAACAGCATATTAGATTGATTTCTGAAGGATCATGTGACACTGATGCTGAAAATATAGCTTCGCCATCGCAGGAATAAATTACATGTGAAAATATATTACAATCGAAAACAGCTCTTTTAAATTGTAATATTATTTCACAATATTACTGTTTTACTGTACTTATTTCAAAAGCAATAAATCTGAAATAAATAATTATTTCAAACATTTTGACCAGTAGTGTACATAAGTGATAACTGTTTTTAAATGTGATTGTCACTCTTAAATGGATAGTTCACTTTGAAATTAAATTTTGGTATGTTTTAGCTTACCTCAAGGGCATCTAAGATGTAGGTGTCTTTTTTTCTGCAGTAGTTTCAATTTTGATATTTTTAGGTCAAACCGTTCTTGTCTGTCAGTCATATTATGCAGGTCTATGGTCACTGTCTCAAAGAGCATGCACAGAGTCCAAATTAAAACAATTCCCCATCGTCCAAATTAAACAATTCCCCATCGTAAGTACACATTGATGGCCTAAGACACGAAACGAGCGGTTTGTGTGAGAAAACGAACAGTATTTATATTGTTTTTACCTCTAACAACACAGCCACGTCCAAGTGATCTGAAGGCGCGGGCGCTTCCTATTGTGTGACGTGTGCGCAGACTGGTGCATAGATATATACAATAGATTCCGCCTTGTCTACGGCAGTTCATTGGAATGAGGCGACATCTAGTGTGTATATATCTATGCACCAGTCTGCGCACACGTCACACAATAGGAAGCGCCCGCGCCTTCAGATCACTTGGACGTGGCTGTGTTATTAGAGGTAAAAACGATATAAATACTGTTCGTTATCTCACACAAACCACTCGTTTCGTGTCTTAGGCCATCAATGTGTACTTACGATGGGGAATTGTTTAATTTGGACGATGGGGAATTGTTTTAATTTGGACTCTGTGCATGCTCTTTGAGACAGTGACCATAGACCTGCATTATATGACTGACAGACAAAAACGGTTTGACCTAAAAATATCAAAATTGAAACTACTGCGGAAAAAAAGACACCTACATCTTGGATGCCCTTGAGGTAAGCTAAAACATACCAAAATTTTATTTCGAAGTGAACTATCCCTTTAAATCTCTGCAGTGTGTACGCAGACAAACAGTATATAGAAGCTTATGGTATTGTGATAGAAAAATGACTATCGGCATCATATTTCAAGGCTAAAACGGTGCCAGGGTAGTGGATTCGGATGGGTCCTTTATAGAATCTCCTGCTTTCTGGTATGAACATCTGCTGTTACTGTAGGAAGCTTTGTAAGGAGATGTGTTGTAGTTCTAGTATCCAGTCCTGTCACAATGTTGTTCCTGCTCTCTTTCTCTCTTCTATACTTGTGTATTTATCTGATCTATTTATGCCTTTATAAGGTATGCTAACCCATTCTAATTTCGTTTAGGCCTGGACAATCTCTCTTCCTCCCCTTTCTGTCAAATCATCCTGGGGCTTCTGCATTTCACCCCTAGTTGTTGCTGGGAAATGTAGTTTGACTGCCAGTCACTGAACTACACATACTGTGCGATCTTTGATTGTTTATGGGTCTAGAAGTATCTAGAACTTCATGTGTGGTGTCCATGGCAACATTTGCTGATCTAGTGGGTTGAATTTTGTTGGATCCCTGCCTCATATTTCTTCTTCTTTTTTCTCTCTTCTACAGAACTCGTAAGGATGGTCATGAGCGGTTGAAGAATTTCAAACATTTTTATTTTATTTTTGTCAGTCAGGCCCCCCCATTTATGTGATTTCTTCATTTCCTTATTAGCTTTTTTAATTATTTGTTCTTTATTTTTTCCTTAAGTGCCTTTTATCATGTTTCTGGAGGATTATGGCTCATTTCATTCCAAAAACTGTCATTGATGTTCATAGGTTTGCTTGAATACCTTCCATTCAGCCATTGCATTCTTTCCACAGGTCATTGTAATCAGCCTCTGTTTGTCTTAAACTGTGAGGGACATTTTGATAGGCTCTTATTGCAGTTTTTTTTAATTAACCTGTTATCTAAATGTTTGTAAGTCATTTGACATCCCTCCTTAATGTTCATCATAATAAATATTCAGAAAAATCTTTGGTTTTGTTGATTTCTCATGTCAGAGTTGTGAGCGGGGGTGTATGTGTGGGTTGCCTTGTAGGGCATTGTTGCACCAACCACTCCATTTTAGTAAAGATATTTAGTAACACAGACTTCTCTCTCCCAATAAACATGATAAAAGACAATACCAAATTAGGAGCATGTGAAGGGGTTTGAATGTGCTGGCTGAGAACATAACGTTGCCTACATATTTTAGTGGTCCTGTGTTTACCTTAAGAGATAAGTTGACTTAATAAACAAAACCTTTTATGACATGCATAATAACACTCAAACACTGTGTGTTTTTCAGCTGCAGTGTGTTACGAGTATGAGGGAACGTGTAAACGGAAAGAAACTTCTGATTGGCTGTTGTGCGATCACATTCCGTTTTCACATTCAATTAAAGTCAACATGAAATCAGCATTTACATTCTTATTTTTTATAAGAACTATTGACTCGACTATTGCAGTGTTTATCATAGATAATGTATCTGTGCATATTGTTATTTTTTAAATTCATGTCATTATTATCATTATAAGGCCTGTTCACACCAAGGATGATAATTATAACTGTAAAGTTTTAATAATTGTTCTAATTCTATGTGAGTATTGACCCATCAGTTATGTCATCTGCTGTTTTAAATGCTCAAGTGGATTCTGATTGACTAATTTTTTTTAACGCTCGTCAGCTGAGAAAAAACATTCTGAGAGTGATTCCAATGATATTGTTCCCCTGTGTTGTTATCGTTATGGACTTCCCTATTCTCATAGAATTCAAATAATTATTAAAACGGAATAGTTATTGTAATAGTGTAACAAGTAACACGAGTTATGTAATCTGATTACTTTTCCAAGTAACTAGTAAAGTAATGCATTACTTTCTAAATTTACAATAAAATACCTGAGTTACTTCAAATTAGTAACTCAAATTTCTTTTTACCCCAATCTTGATTTCTGCCATAGTTTTTTTTTCCAAGTTCAAATCTGGCACATTCAAGATAGACCTGAGAGCTTCTTTTTGTACATCTGTAATATACTTTGTAGTATGATAAATGTTAAACTATCCTTTTAATCAGAAATATAAGATGGGTTTATATACTGAGTACACTTCACACAGCTCTTATCACTGATGATGCCTTTTATTGTGCACAACCGTTCATTATTTATGAAACCAAAATGAATCCATTCTTTGTCAAACAGGTGCTAGACAGCTCCAGCTACATCTCCTTAAAAGACAAACCGAACGTCGCCAAACATTCACACATCTCAATGCAATGGTTAACAGCTTTCACCATTAAAAAAAGTATAAACAAAATGTAACCAAAAAAAAACTACTAATACAACTACAAATGAAAAAGACAAAGACCAAAGAGCTGAGCAAATTGATCAAATGAGATATTCAACACTGGTTGAGGTGTGCAAAAATGTGTGAGGTTGATGTGAATCTGTTCTGTCAGTAATACTGCATGTTGGACTACTGCATACATGTGCATTCACATAACGTGTGTGACGATGTAAACTTCAGATACGATCACAGCGGGAGTGTACATGTGTTTGTTGGTTATGATATTGACAGAATTGATATCCATCACCTCTAGCATTTGTAGTCTGGAAACATGGCAAATGAATGTAGAATAAAAAAATAAAACATACATACATACAAAAAGACATGTGTGGCAAATCATAGAGGGCATGCACACCACACACACACACACACACACACACACACACACACACAAAGAGTCCAGCTTCATCGTATAAAACGACTGACACTTTCACATGTCAATAATATGACAACATCCACAATCAGAAAGATAAGGAAACATTACAGACATGTATAATATGATAACGTCATTCGTAATAGTGTAAAGAAACATATAAAAATACAAAAATAGGACGGTTACAATATGAAGATATGAGATACACAGACCACAGCTGCAAACGTAACTTTAAAATCCCTTGTCTCTACTCATCAGGTAGTTGCCACTAATTTGTAACAAAACAAAACGGTTTTTCCTTCATGTCGTAAATACTTTCTGTGGGTTTGGCCTGATACTAAAACACCCGTACACACACACAACACAACACATTCTGAACCGAAATATCAGTTCTGGCATGAACACTGAATACTAAAATGTGTAATGTGATCTCAAGAAAACTCAAAAATACAACACACATATTCAGCGTATTGTTGTCCTGGAAAGGAACCAATGTGATTCCCTGCTGCGTTTCCCATTATTTTTTCATTGTCGATTAGTCATACACTCCCATAATTAAGTATTCTCATAAGCATGGCAATGAGATGTGAATGAAACAAGACTACTTTCACCTGTTAGAAGGGTAGAGTAACTTGTGATATTTTGTGGCAGATGACGTGCACACATACCCCAAAAAAATAACATGCAAACATCAATTATTGATGACATGACTTCCAGGTTTACAGTACATGTTGTCAGCAGAGATGCTTCATACAAAGTAAACAGATTTAATACTAATTTGTAATCTCTTTTTTTTTCTTTTTCTCATGCTAAAATCGAATTGTACATAAAAAAAACAAACAGGCCAAACCACTGAAGCTTTCACATTGTCCCAAAAGTAAAACCAACATTCACCCCGCACACATACAAAGTAACGATTACAAAGTCAAGTTTCTCTTCGGACTTACTCCAAATCGAGTGCTTCTATTAAAACAAATACAAAGTGATAAAAAGAACATTGATAAAAGAAAACATTAAGTCAGGACTAATTTTGACTTTATGCTTCATCCCTCCAAAAAGTACGATTTGGGAAACATTCTGAAAGTGCAATTTGTTCTTGGTTTTCTTTTGTTTTTGTTTGTTTCCATGTGAGTACCTAATGTACATTGAGATGCTTCTGAAGTGCAGATCACGGGTACCTTGGATCCTGTAGTTCGACTCAAAGTTAAGTGATGTTACTCAAAATGGAGGACAGACAAGGAAATATTGAGCCTTGTATCTGGTACTTGGATGCAGGCTGTTAGGGTCAAGAGTGCTTTTGTTGGGTGTTAACAGGGGTTCGGGTTTAAGACCTTTCCAAAAGTCCAAACAAAGGTCTTTTTTTTCTGGGGGGGTCTTTTTCAAGGTTATCTGTGTTTAGCTTTAGCTATTTATTTTGAATCATGTCATGTTCAAGATGCTGGCAAGAATTCATTTATATCATTTTCTCCCAAAAATGATGAAAGTGACAAAAAAGAAGATATCGCTCCAGTTATCTCTACATCTTTTGCTTTCTATCTCATTTCATTTCTTCTCTGGAATCACTGATCTCCTTTAAATCTCACCCTCTCTTTTACTGTGGTGGAGGCACAGGGGCGTTTGGATAGAGAGAATCCCCTGGTAGTGGAGTGCTGGAATCTGGAGGGAAAAAAACAAAATAATCTATTAGACAATTATACAACAATTGTATTAGTATAAATATAATTATACATAATAAATATATTAAATATAATTATCGGGGCCAAACACAAAAAAGCACAACGAGTTATGCAAGCATGGCTACGATCTTCATTATTTTATGCAAAATGGCTGAAAAATCATTAATACAATCACTAGTAATACGATTTAATTGCTTATCAGTTTTGACCAATAGTGGCGCAGTTATCAAATTATAATTGTGTGGTCAGGTGACATTGACATTAAAAGTTTGGTGTCAATATGCAAAAGTGCTGCAGAGTTACAGCCTCGGAATCAGCTTGGAACCATGTCATAAAAATTGTTGATGTTTGGTGAAAATTGGACTAACGGTTTTTAATTTTTTCAAAATGGCAGACATAATTCGCTCATTGTTCTCTGTATGACTCAATGAATCTATAAAGACCAGTTTCAAAACTCTAAACTTTTTAAGTACCTTCAGGGCATGGTGCTGATGACACACAACGAGTTTCGTAAAACCTTTCATGGCGGAAAAAAAAAATCTTTCTAGCGCTTATGGTTAATTAGTTATTAGCATAAACGTAAGTGCAACTTTGGACAGTTGGTGGCGCTAGAGGGATTGAGCATTTGCTGTGGTGAATGCTAGGATCTGTGTGTGAAATTTCACAACTTCTTACAATACCGTTCTATGGGCTGCCATAGAAGTCACGAACGGAAGAAGAAGAAGAAGAAGAAGAAGACGACTAACGGATACAATAGAAACTCATAAATAATAATAATAAATCAAAAAATAATAATAATAAATATATATAGAAAAAAAAAATATATATAAATAAACAATGAAAAAGTAAATTTATACCTGACAAAAAATGGAAAAGAAACAAACACAATGTGACAGAATTAAAATATAAATGAATAAATTAATCTGATTTTAATAAACATTTCTAAACCATAAAAACAATTTTGACCTATTTTAATTGTAAAAGCACAGCTGTTTTTAACATTGATAATAAGAAGAAATGTTTTATGAGCAGAAAATCAGCATATTAGAATGATTCCTGAAGGATCATGTGACACTGAAGACTGGAGTAATGATGCTGAAAATTCAGTTTTGCCATCACAGGAATACTATGTATTTTAAAATATATTAAAATAGAAAACAGTTATTTTAAATTGTAATAAAATTTCACAATATTACTGTTTTTATTGTATTTTTGTTCAAATAAATGCATCCTTGGAGAGCATTCGAGGCTTTTTTCAAAAACCTTTAAAGGAATCGTATCGACCCCAGACTTTCGGACGGTGGTGTGTGTACACTGGACAGGTACTGTACATATACCCTCACAGCGTGTGTGTGCATGTGTCATTACCGTGTGCTGCTCCAGCCTGTGCGTTGGTCGGGGGAGAACTGTGAGAGGCAGGTGGAGGAGCTTCACTGTGGGCATTAGAGGCGGGCACAGGGGCGGGGCTTGCTGTTGGGGGCGGGACAGACGGAGTGACAGGTTGATGGGGTACAGATGGAGTACTGCCAGACTGGTTGCCAGGCTGGTTGCTATGATGCTGGTGTTGGATCTGCTGGAAGTGTTGCTGTCTGGCTCTCATCTCTGCATACTTCAACTGCTCCATGTGAAACGACTGACGATCAGCAAGAAGCTGCTGCCTCTGATACTCCAACTAGAAACATAATATACATATATGCATATTCATTTCTAATTAAAGGAACAGTTTCCCTAAAAATATGGAGATTTTCAGTGAATAATGATGACTTTGATTCCTCACATTGTTTTTAAAAGACTTGTAATATAGTGCAAAAATAATTTGAATAATTTTTTTGGAGCTTGACAGTCCCTGGTCACTGTACGATTTCTTTAACTTATTTTTTCATATTTTCGGGCAGCAAAAATCATAATTTTCTTAAATCTGTCTCATAAATGTTCATGCTTTTCAAGCCTTTAGAAAATATAATGCATTAAAACACATGACAAACAAGCAATTTCAGATGTAACAAGGAGTCTGCAAATTTATAATAAATTTTAACTTTGGTTTTGATTATTTATAAAAAAAGATATAGTGCAGTATAATGTACATTATGAATACATTTATAATGCAGTATACATAAAGGCTTTAAGTGTAACCAAAAAAACTAATAGAAAATTAAAAAATAAATATAATTAACAGTTATTAAATTATAATAGTTATTAAAATGTTCTTATACTTGTTTTAAGAATGTTACATTTTTTACAGGAAAACATTTTTTCATTAGAAAATGTTTTTGTTTTTTAAGTGCATGAAAGAAATAAAATCATACAGGTTTTGTAAAAATGTTGTTCTTTTTGGCAACAAATCTACAAAGCTTTTGTTATAATTGAATGAACCTGACAAACCACTGAAAGTAACTATGCTTGATTATTAAACAAAAACCACATTGTTCATGTGGCCTTACCGCCTCTCTCTCTCGGTCCATGATGGTCTCCAACTCTTCAAAGTGTCTGAGTTTGATCTCCAGTTTCTTCATCTGGGTCTCCACCAGCAGAGCCACCAGAGACTTGATCTTCCTCTCCTCCACCGCAGCCAAGTGCTGAAAGAAAATAGGGTTCAGTGTTTAATTTGCAGGAAAGCTGTTTGTTTTCTCACTATGATGCCGCCTTTTCACGCACCTTAGCTTTCACGGCAGCAGCAGCAAGCGCCGAAGCAGCAGCAGTGGACAGGTTTCCCTCTCCTACATCTCTCTCCACCTTTGCCTTCTTCTCTCCCTCACTCTCTCCATCCCTCTGACCCTCTTCGGATCCCTCCTTCCGTTCTTTCTCCTTCTCGCCATCGGCTGTAGGGATCCAAAAGAGTTCAGGTAAGTAACTTCACCTCTGTCTCTATATATTCATTAACTATAACGGTTAATGAAGGCAACACATACTTCAGTGGCAGTTTTGTACATGTCGTCTACAACTGATTTGTTTTTTTTTTTATTCTAGTGAATAGCTAGATAGACAACTCATTTGGTTTGGGCAAATAATGCATTAGTGTATCTACATCACACTATACATCGTCCTATTTTTTTATTCTGCTGGACTTTTATCTTGCACATATATTTTATTGCTGTAAACACACCCATTTCTGAGTCTGTTTTCTCCGTCTCTCTGTCTGTCTCCCCTTCTCTCACTCTCTCTTCCTCTTTCTTGCCGTTCTCTCCTTGTTTTTCTTCCTCCTCACTGGGTCCATCTTTGCTCTCCTAAAATTTAACAGACACAGGAGATTAATGCGTTAATATTAAGAAAATATCATAAATCTCATCTGAACTGAAAGCTGAAAATTTTAAGCAGCTCAACTTTTTTAAACATTGATGATAATATCAAGAAATATTTATTGAGCAGCAAATCAATATATTACAATGATTTCTGAAGGATCATGAGACACTGAGGAATGGAGTAATGACGACAAAAAGTTTTATTAATATTGCCATCACTTGAATAATTGAATAATTACTACTAATAATTACATTTTAAAATAGATTTTGTTTGTTTTAAACTCTAATAATATTTCACAATATTTTTGTTTTTACCATATTTATCATACAGATGCATAGATGCATCTTTGGTAAAAATAACAAACTTTCAAAAGCATTTAAAATCTTTCAGATGTGTGTTTATGTATATATATGAAGACTTCAAATGCAAAAGCCTCTAAATCCATCTGAAATATTTGTTTAATATTAACTTTTTTATCAGGCTCCTATGTACAGGTTTCTACCCAAGTACAGGCATTTCTGAATGGGCTGAGGATGGGAGTTAGTTTGAAGTGAAAGTATTTGATGAGCGTATACTAGACAGAGGTGGCTTTTAGGGGCTTTTGCATCGGAGGTCTTCTCACACACACACACACACACACATATATATATACATATATATATATATTTATTACATGGCTTGGTTGAATTCTAATGTAGAATGCGGTCTGTTATTTCTTGATAACAGACCGCTGCTAAGTATAACACACCGTTGCCATGAAAAACAGCATTGCTATGGACGCAGGATTCTAACCGTAGAGACGGAACGGACTATTTTCTTTAGCGGAAGCAATACAATCGTTTTTAAATCAACAAACTTTTTAAATCAATATTTTGTGTCAAATTATTGATTTATTTGGTAGGTAGCCATGTAATAAGCAGGATATTCCGCTTCGCGTCGGGGTCCTGATCAGCCTGTTGGGGTTGTATTCGCTATAACAACCGCCTTGCTCTACATTATCCCTTACACATATATATACACACACACACAACTTTTTTCCCTGCCCGGTTTAAAACAGATTTTTAATCCAACATTTTCAATGCAGTCTCAGACTTTTGGACTACACTGTACATATTTTGTCTGTACACACCTTATTGTCTCTCTTATCTTGGCTGGATTGACCATCACTGCTTTTATTCTCCTCATTTCCATCCTCCGCTGAAAAACAAACATACACAGTTAATTTCTCTCACTATTTACTTTAGGGAAAATAAGTGAAAATGTGTTTGTTCACTTACCGGGTTTGTCAGAGTCTTCAAGACCGGTTCCTGCGATGCCGCTGCCCTCCAGGCCGTAGAGAGGGTCTGACCTTCCGCTTGCTCTGGCCGCCTCCTCCACTCGACGCACATGAGCCTCCACCAATGCAGCTGGTACCTCCTCCTTCATTCGAGAGAACTCCTCTGAGAAAGAGAAGAGAAACATGATGTTCATGTAGAAAAATACAAAATACAACTACTTTTATGATACATTTTCACCCTTTTTGGAGCTTGAGCTCAGTTTCTATTCACTATTGTTGTATTAAAGAAAAAAATCAGTTAGAGTAATTTCGAGGGTAAGTATATAATGGTTTTCATTTTTGTTTAAACCATTACTTAAATAATGTAAGTTCTCACCAAGCGCAGATTTAGCTGCAGCTGAAGCCACTCGAGGGTCAACCACAGAGGCCAGGAACGCCACAGTGCTCATGACAGGGTTCCCCGCTTGACTGAACGGAACCGGCTGATAGGCTAGCGGGCCCAAGGGGGCGGTGCTTTCCTCCAGGTAGGGGTCCTCAATCGGTAGACGCAGGAAGTGGAGAATGCACTCATCCTGTGTGCGGCTGCCGACGTGCTCCGATACTTTATTCCAGTCATCTTTATACATCTCTAGACCCTGAGAACAAACAGGAATCGTAATGTGAGTGTAAAAGAATGGAAGTCAAGTCAACACTACACAAAAGTTTGCAATCAGTAAGATTTGCATTAAATTGATCAAAAGTGACAGTAAAGACATTGTTACAAAAAAACCTATTTCAAATTATTTGAATTCAAAACTTTTTATTTATCAAAGAATCCCAGTTTACACAAAAATATTGGTCCCACTTTATATTAAGTGGCTTTAAGTACTATGTACTTACATGTACTTACATTGAAATTAATAATTTGATACAACATTTGTAATTACACAGTTGACCCTTCCCTTACACCTCAAACCTACCCAATCCACCACACCTGTCCCTAACCTTACCCGTATCACACCTCAATAGCAGCAAAAGTGTTTTACAATACAACATGAACACAATAAGTACATTGCACTTATTTTTTTTTTATGTAAGTGCATAGTACTTAACGCCACTTAATATAAAGTGGGACCTAAATATTATATATAAAAAATACTAAGCAGCACAACTGTTTTCAACATTGATGATAATATGAAATGTTTCTTGAGCACAAAATCAGCATGTTAGAATGATTTCTGAAGGATCATGTGACAATGAAGACTGGAGTAATAATGCTGAAAATTCAGCTTTGCCATAACTGGAAAAAATTACATGTTAAAATATATTAACATAGAAAACAGTAATTTTAAACTGTAATAATATTTCACAAATTTCTGTATTTTTTAACAATTAAATGCAGCCTTTGTGAGCATACGAGACTTTTGAACGGTAGTGTAAATTGTAATAAAAAGAATAAAAAAAAGACTAGTGTTCTCAGATTTTTTTATATGTATATACAGTACCTCCAGCAGTAGCAACGTCTCCTGGTCCGTCCATTCCCGAGTGGCACTGGCAGCATTTTTATTCTGTGCAATGACAAAAAAAGGTCCTTAATCTTTCTCACAGTGATCAAAATCATCTCCATACTTCCTTTCAACCTCACACATTCTCACACTCTCTCTACACCATGTGTGATATTTAATGTGTGGCTCTTACTTTAACTGGACCACTCTTCTTACTGTACACATCTGTCCTCAACCCAAAGTTCTGTAAGTCAGCAGGTTTGTCCTTCACTTTGTCAGGGAATGAGAGCATCTGTTGAGAAGATGAAGTCTAGAGGGAACAAAGAGAAGAATAGAGCTTAGATAACCAATCAAGTGAATATAGACAACAATTTAAAAGGAAAGTGTGTTTTTAAGGGCTGTCGCAGAAAAGAAAAATTAAGTCATGTAAGAAATAATAAAAATTCAAAATTTTGTGTGGATGACACCTCTAGCAAGAATACATGTGTGTTTTATTTTACCTGGGATGCTTTAGGCTGTAGTGGTACCAGACTTGATGGAGTATCTGCCAGTACGTGAAAGTGTGAAGTGGGTGGAGGCCCCATGGGAGTGGGCCGACTTTCTGAATCCACCTGATAGTTAATCAAACCCCACTGTTCCAGAAACGCATGGACTCTGTTCACACACACACACTTTCACAGTCAAAATTCATCAAAGTCAAAATGAACCATGCATATATAATATAAACAGGTATTTTAGAGGTGTAATTCTTTTCCCAGACCTCATAATGGCGCAAACATCTCCAGCCAGGTTTCTACGGCAAGCTGTGGAGGTCAAATACTCCTGTGGGTTCAGTCTGTACGTGTCGATCATGAAGTTACGGTACGCCAGATAACTGTAACACAGCAAAGTGTGAAGATGAAACGGGGTGGATAAAGCTAATTAAAGTGCCCCTATTATACTTTATGCTTTTTATATGACCTTTCCTGCAGTATCTAATATAGCTGTTTGTGAATGTAAAAGGTCTGCAAAGTTATGTATATATATTATAAGGAAATCAAAGTATTTTTTGACCTTGGATGAATGTAGACCTGTTGTAGGAGACTTCAAAACAAAATGAATAACGTTTAACATAGCATAATAGGGGCACTTTAATGAGGATCAATAGAAACACATTTAAATTCAAATCAATCTTTGTGTATATGTTAACCAACAGATATTCTTACATTTCAGGAGTCTTCGACTTGTTCTTCCCATTGAAAAACTCAGGAAGGGCTCTGCGCTCTATAGCATGGACACTAAAAGAGACAGAAATAGACTGTTAATTTTTTTCTGATTCTTGCTTTTTCTTTCAGGACAAAACAGAATTGCCAATAGCTTCCTATCTAAATGGCCTATTCTTGATGACAATATGTTTCAAAGCTGTGTATAGTCACAGTACCTGTTATAGTCAAACCAAGCAGCATAGCTAGGGATAATGATATGATGGGTCTGTTCAGTGACATTATCCTCATGAAGATCCGATCCCTTCACCGGTTCTCCTTTCACACTCTGGGAACCTTCTTCTTCCTCCTAGAAACACACAAACATAAAGCTAACCACGAATGCTGCTCATGAAATACAGTGGGATTTAAACATCTGACACCATATTGATAACCTAGTCTAATTTAAATCTGGAAATTAGCAAAATGTTAAGATTTTGATCAATTTATATCTTTCAAATTAAAGGTCAACAATCAAATCCTGTTTTACTAACTTACGGAGTTCATACAACTAGAAATACTAAGAGATTCTTAATATTTTCTCTCAAATTGTTATGATACTTTCATTTATATATAAAAAATTCAATTAATAATAAATTAACATTTGTATTTATCTGTTATTGAACTAAAAAAAAATGTGAAATGTGGTGCATATAATTGCTGCTATACCTTTCCTACAGTCTCCATTGATTCATCCTCTTGCTCATCTAGGTGTGATAGCAGAAGAAAACAAAAACTGAGAGTTGAATTAATTTTGCACATACACTTTTACTTTATGGTGCAAAAAAATACATTGTTAATTAGCACAGAAAGCTGAAGTGTGTGCTTTTCATGTGCTCGCCATTAAAATGCTTCCTCCGATTCCAGCTCAATGTGCGAAGACAGCTTTAAGCAGACATTCATAGGATGACATCCTGTATTTTTGCAATTCCACTTGGTGCCATTAATGGCACAGAAAAGACACACTTCACCTTTCGGTTAGTCTGAGTGTCAGGTGTGTTAGAGACAGAAGCTACTGTAGAGACATACCCAGGTCAGTCATAGTGCCTCCTTTCACTGGAGTAGAATCTGAATCCTTCTTAGTCACTACACACACAAATATCAAGATTACACACAAGAGAGACTAAATGGTTAGGTAAAAAGATGTGTGTGAATTTACCTGTTTTAGGTAGTGTAGCTTCCTCCACTGCAGGCACAGGTGAGGGTTCATCTAACTCTTTAGTCAGATCTTCCTGTTCTTCCTCTCTCTGTCCTCTTTTGGACTTAGTGTAGGGTGTAGTGGGTCTAACACACACACACACACACACACACACACACACACACACACACACACACACACACACACACACACACACACACACACACACACACACACACACACACACACACACACACACACACACACACACACACACACACACACACACACACACGTTCGTACAAAGACACACAGACAGCGTCATCTTTACATTTCCAGTGCACCCATTGATTTCAAGAGATAACATGGCAGATCTTAAATACATTATTTGATAGGCTTAAATCTATTTTGTGTGTAATGCCAAACATTATTTGGCACACAAACTTAAATTATTCCAGTATTTCACTTTTATTCAAATTAAAATATCATGCTTTTAGTGTTTTTAAATGCTTTATACATTTTCAGACAAAATGCTGAATTGTGATTTAGATGCCCCGTTTTTATCTCTCTGAAATAATTTCTTCTCAATATTTTGTCATGGTTTCAAAATATTCTGTATGTAACATGTCTTGAAAATTGTGTTTAAAGATATTTAAATTTATATAGGGATAAGAGTTTAGGAATCCATTGAAATCCCCATATTTGTTAGCCACTAATCTGAATATTAAGGGCAGACACTTCCTCCTATGGTGGATACGGCCCTGGTACTTTGGGCCTGTGATGTGAAAACAAGATTTCATAATTCATACATTTAAATAATAAATACATTTCTGAAATTCTCTAAAACAAATATCACTGTTTCGTGAGAATCAATGGTTTAAGATTCCGTAATAAAAAATACCCTTTCTTGGCGTTTTTCTTCTTGCTTTCCTGTGGTGGAGGGGTAGGAGATGGGGACGGGGAGCGTTTCCTCTTTTTGGCACTGCTGGGTTTTTTATCCCTCCTTTCATCTGGAGTGCTCACTTCATCTGTGAGAGTCTTCGCTGAAATCCTCTTCCTCCTCGGTCCTCCCTCTCCCACCTCATAGTCTTCCTCATTCATCCACTCATTAAACTGATCCAGGTCCAGAATCCACTTGGCATGAACCTACACACACAAACACATAAACTTGTAGTCAGGTGATAAATGGCTGGATTTCTCAGATAACCATCAACTAATCAGTGGTTTTATGAAAAAAAAAACATGAAAGGCAGAGAGAGAATGTGCAAGACAAAAGAGACAAAGAAAAAGAGAGGTAAAGGACCGGAGACAGATGGAGAGAGGTAAGGGGGGGGGGGGGGGTTCTAACCTTCCTGGGCTTTTCAGCAGTGGGTGGATCCTCCACAGCAGCCTCCACCTCACTGGCTGAGATCCATGTGTCATAACTGCATCATGAACACAGCACATTAATCCTGCATTCATATACACACCTGACCTGTGTGTGTGTGTGTGTGTGTGTGTGTGTGTGTGTGTGTGAGTGTGTGTGTGTGTGTGTGTGTGTGTGTGTGTTCACCTATCAGGCCAGTAGCCCCAGTGTAGCAGCATCTGTTTGTCTCTCTTCATTACAGGACGGACCCACTCTTCTGAAAACCACACACATACCAATTACAATATTACTGCAGAAAACCACTCTTCTTTTTAAATGGAGGGGTACAAAGGGGCCAAATTGCCTTTTTAATGAATTTTGGGAGAAAATCAGAGGAACATTTTACCCTAGGGGGGTGTTTAGCCCCATTGTACCCGACACATGTGTGTGAACTGTGAATGTATATTTTTACACTATGAACAACACACCGCAGAACGTACCGTCCTCCAGACTAGCAGGAATAGGCACCACTACATGGGAGCTAGAAAGCTTATCTTCAGTCACAGACCCCTAAAACACACACATACATGTCAAATAAGATGTCATGTCTTGATCCAGACTGACTTCAAAGAAATAAAGTATTGAAATATGGACTGGCCGATATTTAAAATATAAAAATCATAAAAAATGACAACGATTTTTTAAATTATGCAAATATAAAATTAAGCAACATTGTAAATAAAGATGTATCAGTAGGTTAGTTTTATACCTTAACTTTTAATGTATTTCAGGGCATATATATATATATATATATATTTATACCATGGTCTGTCAGAATACTCGATTCTGATTGGCTGGAAGGTGTGCTATAAAGCTGTATAATGCACAAGTAGTTCTAAGTCAATTTAGTCACTGTTCTAGATTAATGCACTGATCTCACTGAAGCACACACACACACGACAAAGAGATCGGAGATCGTGCTGCGTGCGTGTGCACACATAAAAACTTGTTGTCAATGCTTCCCCGTAACTTTTATTAATAAGTTAACTTCGCAACTGAATCGCTACATTTTATTACTCAACAAGGAGGTTGTAATGTCACTGTTTTTTAAGTAATTAAGCTTCTATGCTAGTAGAGAGATGCTGCTTAGATGCAGGTAATCGCACATCTCTCTCTGTCTGATGTGATATCAATACGTTTCTTATCTATATGAGATACATATTGAATATTATAAAAAGTGAAAGTGAAATGAATAAAAAAAAAAAAACTTCTTAAAAAATACATTATCCAGCCATAACTAGATGGCCTTTGTAACAACTAAAACTAATGGTTTTTGGAAGTACCTGGTGTCGTTTGATGATGTCCTTCAGTTTTCCCAGTAGCTTGGGCTCTATCTCTGAACTCAGGTAAATCACAGGTCGGGACAAACAGTTATTCTACAAAGGAAAAAACACATCATTATTCAATCTCACATATGCACATACTAATAAATCCAACCATTTGATGACTGCAAGTAAATGTTCATCTGACTGGATGACTGCGTTTGATACACACCTGTACCAAAGATTTCTCTATAGTCATGAACATTTCAACATTGCGGTCCATTCTCGAAGGGTTCTGGAAATCAAATCTCCTCCTGATGGATACAAAAGTGAACGGCTAATGAGTATGAATTAGGTTTTTGATCCGTAATCATTGAAGTGGCACTTTATGTCTCACTGGTAAGTACTTTAACACCACAGGGTTACTACACTAATAGAAAGTTGAAATGCAGCAACATAAAAATGTCATGCAGAATCTATTCAGTAGCATAAGGACCAATTGACACCACGATGGAGGCGAATCACGAATCTCTTGGTGAGTGTGTCATAAGGTTAAGTGAGGGAGAAATTATACAACAACGGATTAAGCCACTCAAATAAGTGGCAAAAATACATGTTAAATTAATATATTCTTAAGTAGTCCACATAATGAATATATTTTACATTACATCCTACCTATAACCTATATACGTGGCTGAGGATGGTGTCTCATGGAAAAACATTTTACAATCATTCTAAAATAAAAATCTAAAATATTTTGTTGATTTTTTTTTCATGATAATAATAATAATTAGTACTGGCATTTCTAAACTTGCTCTATGGTAAAGTATTAAGTCATTCTAGACATTATAAAAGTGCAATACAAATAAATTTGACTGGACTTGATTTATATATATATATATATATATATATATATATATATATATATATATATATATATACAAATATATATATATATATATATATATATATATATATATATATATATATATATATATATATATACCAATGAGCCAAAACATTATGACCACCTGCCTAATATGCTGTTGGTCCTCTGTATGCTGCCAAAAGGTATGCTGACCCCCTAAGGCATGGACTCTACAAGACCCCTGAAGGTGTCCTGTGGTTTCAGACACCAACACATTACCAGGAGATCCTTCAGGTCCTGTATGTTGCGAAGTGGAGTCGCCATAGATCGAACTTGTTGGTCCAGTACATCCCATAGAAGTTCAATTGGATTAAGATCTGGGGAATTTTGAGGCCTGGGCAACACTTACATCATCTCTTCATCATGGTCCTCAAACCATTCCTGACCAATGGGTGCAGTGTGGCAGGGTGCTTTATCCAGCTGAAAGAGGTCACTTTCACCATGGAACACCATTGTCAAGAAGGGGTGTACCTGGTCTGCCACAATGTTTAGGTCATTGGTATGTGTCAAATTTGTATCCACATTAATGGCCGGATAACACGTAAAACATTGTCCAGAGCATTACATTCCCCCCACTGGCTTACTGTTGTCCCACAGTGCATCTTGGTGCCATCACTTCCCTAGGTTAACGGCACACAAGTACACAGCCGTCCACAGGTTGTAAAAGAACACGGGACCCATCGGACCAATCGACCTTCTTCCACTGCTCAGTCCAGGTCCGACGCTTGCGTGCCTATTGTAGGCGTTTTCACCGGTGGACAGGGGTTATTATAGGGACTCTGATTGGTCTGCAATACACTGTGCATTGTGACACATTCCTATAGCCATAATGAATATTTTGTGTGACTTGAGCCACAGTAGACCTTCTGTTGGCTCGGACCAGACGGGATAGCCTTCGTTGTCCTCATGCATCGATGAGCCTTGGGCACCAAACACCCTGTCAATGGTTTGTGCTTTCGAACCACTGCTGACTGGGAACAACCCACAAGCCTTGCCATTTCAGGGATACTCTGACCCAGTCGCCTTGCCATAACAATTTGGCCCTAGCTTGTCAAAGTCGCTCAGATCTTTATTCCTGCCATGGTTGATTGTTTGCTTACCATCTAATCTACCCAGACCTTAATATGTGGCCTTCTTAGGAGATGATCAACGATGTTTGCTTCACCCATGACTGGCCATATTGTTTTGGCTCAGCAGTGTATGTATGTATATATATATATATATATATATATATATATATATATATATATATATATATATATATATATAAAAACCAAAAATGTTATTTTTCATTTTCATTATTAATTTAAATTTAATTTACATAATTATAGTGTCAATTAAATAATAAAAAGGAGTGAAAGAAAGAGAGGGAGACAGAGGACCATTACCATCCTTGATCACTCTTAAACTTGTATGCAGCAGCCAGAATATGACACAGGGCTCCTCCAGATTTGAAATCCAAAAAACACTTCATCTACGGGGAAGAGGAGAGCATCATCAGAAATCTACATGGTGCACTGATTACTTTAATGCATTCAACTCAATACTGTTATGAAAGAAGGCTTGTGTGAATACCGGTAGTTTAGTAAGGGGAGGGTTGCTGACATGTCGGCCAAACACTTCCTCCTGAAACTGAAGCAGTTGAACCACCAGACTCGACAACGATTTATTGGTGGGGGGCTCTGCTTGAATATACTAGAAAGAACCACAGAAAGTTTAAGGAGCTAGACACCATAATAAAATGAACATACATAAGGATTAGTCACAGAGCAATACATCAACCATGCAGATTAATCATTCATTATTTGGCCATTCTGATTTATCAGAATTATATTTGTGTTAATTTTTGTGACCATTGCAATCATTATATTGTATTACGTATACTGTGGGGCTCAAATTCATGTTAATTCAAATTTTCACTCAAATTTAATGCTGATAATATAATTCATGAAAAGTATATATTAAATTATAAAATGTTTAAATAAATGCACTTTCTGTAAGATTTCACCAAGTCATTGATCTAAAACACATGGACATGCTTGATCTGTCAGCTTTCCTTCATAAATAAATGGAACATCTACATTTATCACAATCAGCATCACTTGACTATTAAAAAAAAAAAAAATCAATACCTTGAATCAGTTAAATGACATAAAAGCGAAGGATGCTCTGAGCAAGATGTAAATGACTGAACATCAATGCATCCTCATCCTCAAACGCTGTGATGACAGTGCACATATTTTATAAATAAGTTTCATATTTTTATTTGAATTTTATTTATTTATATATGTTTCTGTATTGTAACCTTTATTTCATAATATTATTATTGCAATGATTCAAGTGTAAATGGATTAAAATTAGGTTTGCTTTGAACTAGATTATATAAAAAAGACGTTTTATATGTAAAAAATTTATTTCTTTACCTCATATATGAAATGCATTAACAATTTCATGCAACTGAGGTGTTTCGTTAGAGGGAAATTAGATTTCGTTGCAACCTATAGTCGAATTCCACACATTGTTTTATCGTATCAAGTAATTACCATGTGTAAATTATACAGAGAAATATTCTTCGCATCCGAGTGTGAATTTCTCATCGACTGTATCACATTGCTGCTTTTTATAAGCACAGCGCGCGAGATTTGGCTGCACATCTGGATTCACGCACTTGCGCTGCCAATACCGCAGACCCGTTACACGAGCTGGCCTTTCTTGAATAAAAGAGAAAGGCCATTCATTAAAACCTATTAGAGAAGGTCTAATGACTAGCCAGAGATGTAGAAACGACATCAGATATTGAAGATGAAGCCAATTCTTGGGTACGTCTTAAGACTTTTTTTAAGGCGCGCATGCAGCATCTTCTATTGTCTGAGACGCGTCAGACTGTGGATTTTAAACAGCTGGATTTCTCTCCATCTCCTTTCCTGCCCTCCCCTCTCCTTTCTGACTACCCGCATCGAGTCTATCCTTTCCTGCACAAATAACTCAATGACCGTTCGTGCTGGTTACAAATAAACGAATGGTACCTTTTTATAATTCTTGCCCAGCCAAACCCGGACATTGTCGAACTGCGAGACGGTATCAGACGCTTCGAAATATTTTACATTCGGGCCGCCGTCTTTCTTCCGTACCGCCATCTTTGTCTGCTCCAAAGTTTTGCCACCCACCGCCCCCTGGCGGTCATTTGTTATTTTGCTAGAGTCAATGACTATGAAACGACCCCCATTCTGGCTCAAATTCTAGGTTTACGCTTCTCTTGGAGCTTTGAGAAAACTTGATCCAAAATGGCGGATAAAGGGGACCAGTGACTTCCCTGTATCCCAACCCCCTTCTCCAAATAGTGAATCACATCTCCACATTGAGCTTTGCACAATAGATTGTTGTAGTCCTCGTATTTTAGTAACCTTGATGGCCCTCTACCACCTGGTTCAAAGTAGCCTCATATTTCTCTCAAGCTGTAAAAATGTAAAGGAAAATCGCCCAAATCACTTGATTTTTTAACGCTCAATAACAGTCTAGGCTACTTACCACGCACCAGCAAACAGCAAGTCATTTTGAATGGCTAGTGATAATGAGCAGGAACGAAATTTGTCTGTCAACATCCCATACATGCAATAACTTACGATGTTGTTAGACTGGATGCACTTGACCATCTCGAACTTTTCAAGTTCAAGTCCAGTCTTCAATTAGCAATACCTAAAAGTATCCAATATGTGTCGCTGCTGTCTAAAGTAAAGTTGTCAGTGCTGCGTTTGGTTTGCTTAGAGCTGGTGGTTCGGCAAGTAAACTTATCTGGCAACATAGTTTAATCTCATGTTCTGCCCATTTAATGGCTCAGTAAACATGCTGATCAATATGATAGGCCTATCTATCTATCTATCTATCTATCTATCTATCTATCTATCTATCTATCTATCTATCTATCTATCTATCTATCTATCTATCTATCTATCTATCTATCTATCTATCTATCTATCTATCTATCTATCTATCTATCTATCTATCTATCTATCTATCTATCTATCTATCTACGTGTCTGTCGGTATGTCTTTGTCTGTCTTTCTTTCTTTCTTTCTTTCTTTCTTTCTTTCTTTCTTTCTTTATGCCTGTCTGTCAGTCTGATTGTCTATCGATGGATAAGTTTTCATGTTCATGTCTATGTAGACATGATACGTTTGTGAGAATCTTTCACCCTTCAGTGCTTTTTCAAATGATATTTTAAACTGTGATTGTGATTCCTTGCTTACACAATAAATTTGAGCTGTAGAGACCTGCAATGTCAGTGCAGATTGACAAACAGTGAAACTTTCTTCCTCCTAACCATGTTTCTGCCAGAGTCATCATAATTCTAGAGAGTGTTGGTGTTGCTGTCTAGCCAACATCTCTTTGACCTTTTTACTATTGTCCTTCAAAGGATGCCCAGCCATCTATCTCTCCTCATTACCAAGGAAAAGTGTCTGTGTCTGGGTGGTGAATAGTAATCAACACTGTCAATGGCTTCCTCACTAAATAGTGGTGTTTTGTGTGTGAGAGAAGGAAAGAAAGCTAATTTTGTTTGAGATTTAAATCTATTTTAACTGTATTTCAACTCCTTTTTATTAGGAGCTCAGTTTCAAATTGGGGGAGACATTTATTGATTATGTGTTGGTTAGTGAAGTGGCTTTCCTGGCATTCAGTACAAATACACAAACTCAAATGGAATTAATTAGATCATCAAATGTCCAGCTTTAATTAAAAACGGAAGGCAATTAGTTGGCAATTTAATGTGTGTTATACTCAGAAAATAAAGACTGACGCGGAAGTGTTAATTTTTTATTTACAGCATGTACTCTTTAACATGCCAGAATAAAAGTCTGCAATAATGATAAATTACACAACAGCAAGGCTTTACAGCAGCAATCAATCTACAAGTAAAATATTTAGAAGCAAATTTCAAACACTTTTTATTGATATGGACACACACTTAAAAACTTACATTGCTGATACATGCACACGCACGCGCACACACACACGGATCAGGTCACTTTTACTGTAAATGTTTACTAACAACTGATCCTACAGGAGGTTTTGTGCCACTATACAGAAAGTGAGTAATTGATATTATATATATATATATATATAATTTCACAATAGTCTCAAAATTTCTCCAGTATAAACACTGTGTACATACTTAGTAGACATAGAGGTTAAAAACATACAGTTTCCATGCCATGGAATGCATACAACCTTTTCCAAGTTACGCACACACATACACATGATGCAGAGGATGGAGATCTCATAAAGTGCAACAAAAATAATTAGGTAATCTTTAATTTAACTTAAAAGGTAGTTTTCTTTTTTTCAGCCTAATGCTATATGGATCTGGATGAGCTTTGCACACAAGATTTTAAAAGGCATTCTGCAGCATAACATTATCTAAAATAAAAAATATCAACTTAATAAACATACTGTTCACCATTGGTAGGCTCAAAATAAAACAATTAAGCCCCTGTCTTTTTCAGGTTAAAAAATAAATTAAAAAGTAGTAAATACACCATCAAGAGGACTGTTAGCAATGTTTCGAAGCTGACCCCTATTTACTTTCTTAATACACATTCCTGGTGTTTTAGTGATCGATTCATCTGTGCACAATATTCCAAAGAAAAAGCATGTCTGTCTACGTAATCTTTAATTAAAACATAACTTGCTCTGCTTGCGAAATGAGGTAATATTTTATTACCTCAATAATATTAATATTATGAAAGTAATATTTTCTTTTCAGAACCATTTTTTGGCTGTATATGGTTCACGAATTGGTAGTTTTTTCCTACTTTAAATTATATTTAGTAAGCCGTTTGTCATCTTTAGATTGTACACCTGTCACAGAGAGACCACTTTTTACAGTCCAATCAACTGCCAGTGGATAAAATCAATTCCCGGCCTTTTTTTTTTCCTCATTGAAAATACTGTTTTCCCTAGAATTAAATGAAATAGGTTTTCAGTGCTGATGACTTTATAGCTATAATCGGAAAGTGTACTTTCAGCTTTAAAGTTAATTTTACAATGTTTCCTCTTGATGTTATATCAAGTGTATCACATGAATCAAATGTTTTTGTTTATCAATCAGTCTGATGTGAGGGAGTTAAATATGTGATATTGTATTTGTATGTTTGTTAGTCAGGGTAGATGAGAAAGCCGCTGAATGTGCTATATTTGTTGGTGTTTCCTCCATGTACTTTTCCACCATCCAGCTGCACACAGACCTCATCTCCCACATCTAAATGCAGGATCACACTGTTAGAGGCGTAGTCATAATTCTGATCTGCGTCCTGAGCGATCGCACTGGCCCTCACCTGAAAGACAGAAAGAGAGAGAGAATAATGGTTTTAATGTTGGATAAAAGGAACAATAATCAGGAGGACAAAATAACACAACAACAAAATAAATCCTGTTTAGATTTAAATAGGCAAATGCTTGAGAGTCTATATTGGATCATTATTGCAGTGATTATTATGTCTCTAGCATGTGGCAACAGTTCTTCTAACCCTAATTGATGGAGTGGAGCTTAAACAACCATGTAGGAAGACACATCATGGCCATACTCCAGGATGACAACATCAAGATTCATCGGGCTCATATTGTGAAAGAATGGTTGGGAGGGAGCAGGAAGAATCATTTTCACACATAAATTGGCACCTCTGAGTTCAGACCTAAAATTCATTGAAAGTCTTTGGGATGTGCTGGAAGAGACTTTACAGAGTGCTGGACTCTTGCATTGTCAATACAAGATCTTAACCAAAAATGTATGCACCTTTTAATGGAATAAATGTTGTAATGTCCTATGGAGTGCATTTCTGTTATTTGCATTTAAGCTCTAAAGCTTTAACTTTATAATATCTACAACTTCCCCTTTAATCTCTCTGTAAACGTGGCAGTCTTTTAAGATTCAAATAGCTTTGTTGGCATGGTGAAAGAAATCTTTACATTGCCAAAGCATTCATAACACTATACAATAAAAATAGATAAATAATATATATTAAAAAAAACAGTCTGTCTTTCTCTCTATCTCTCTTTCCCTCCTGTCTTATGATTTCTCATCTCCTCCCTAAGTAGGATATACAGAGAGAACAAAAGACCAAGACAGACCAAGGGCCAAGGGAATAAGGCTTATTGATCTGCATATTGTATGTGTGTGGTGTGTAATTTATTGGAAAGGCTGTTAAACACTGAGGTCTTCAGTCATTCACAAATGTACACATTTGTTAAATTGTTAAACTCATGTCATTTTATTTGTGGTAACACTTTATTTTAAGGTGACATAATTACACATTACTACATGACTTACTAGTAAATTATGTGCAATTACAAGTAACTAATCCTAAACCAAACCCTAACCCTAACTCTATTGTACATGTAATTAATATCACTCAGTACTTTTTGGAATAAGTACAATGTAACTATAGTTGCTATAGTCCCTGCATACATGCATATGCTAAGAGAAAAACACTCAAGTGCTGGAAGGGAAAGCAGGGAGGAGTAGCCTATAAAAAAAAGCACGGTAACACTTCATTTCAGTGTCTTTGTTATATGTTACATGTAGTTGTAATTACTTTAATTGTGCTTAATTACATGCCACTAACCTAATCCTAAGCCCATAGTAAAGGCAACGTGTGGTTAATTGATATTACTTAGTACACCTCAAAATAAAGAATAACCAAAAGCACTAACAGATCATTCTTTTTTTAAAGGTCAACATTAAAATCAACACATTTGTCTTAAACCATTCAGGTCAAAACACTGATTAATGCCTAAAGCTTCAAACACGGCCTAATTTTTGCACTGCTAATTAATGCATGATCTTAGTATAAGAACCAAAGCTTTATTAATATTTCCATTCATATGTATAATTAATGAGTATAATTCAGATTAATCTAGCCTATAGGCTACTTCTCACTATCAAGCTCTGCTACCATAAAACAGTCTATATAATATTTATCTTTTTAAATTCTAGAGTATAATACACTTTGTACTTTTGAAGAATGCTTTTCAAATGCATTTCAGTCGCGTCTTCAAGTGATCGACATTTTCTTGAATTTATGCTTAATTCTTCTCACATCTACTCATTAATTATCCCTGTCTTTCCCCTCATCTTTCTTTTCCCTCCACCTCTTCCCTCGTATCTGTTCATTCCTTGCACCATCTATCCATCTTTTTCTGCGGGAATCGTAATAAAATGCAGGTCACGCGCGTGTCTCCACTGAGCGTCTCGTGTTGGCGCGTGTCCCTGTCCAGTCTAAATCGGATTGATTAACGGCGCGAGGTGGCAGGTCCCGCGGGAGGCCTGGGTCTGCGTCGGGGCCTCGCTGGATCGGTAATTGCCAGGCGCTGTGGCTCGGCTGTTGCTCCTAATGGGACCCACTCCTCAATAACTCCACTGTATCACAATAAACGGAGCTTCGCACCGACCACCGGTCAAATGGAGTCACTAACTATTAACTGGGTGTGTGCGCGCGCACGAGTGTGAAATACAGAGATAGCTGGTAACAAAAGGTCTAAACGATATGGACGTTGTGTTTTATTAAATGTACATTGTGTTGTTTTCCCCCAGTGATTTCAAGGACCCGTTATCAGATTAAATAGCAGGTCTTCGGTTTAAACTATACAGACAGCTTCTGACAGAAAAGAGTGATGATAATAGACTATTCGTTAAATAAATTCAAGAACCAAATAAAACAACCAATTGCAAGAAGTGAAAGTAATAGACTACACAGAACGCACTGGTTGTGAACTTAATTTATTTTATTTGGTTGTGAATGTAATTTATTTTACTTGACTTTCATGGAAGCCAATAAAATAAACATGACCTGCCTACAGCTACTTTTCAATCTATTTTCTTTTTTTAAGAGTTTATTTGTTTTAAAATATTTTTACTTTGTATTTGTTTGGCAATTCATAAAAGCACAAAAAATGTATTTAGGCCTAAGGCATTTCTGTAAAAAAAATATTATATATATATACATATATATATATAGGCTATACCTGTGTACTAAGCGTGTACTAAGCATATGCTGTATATTCATAAAGTTTCATGACTAAGTAAATTTCTTATCAATAATGATAATTATAATACTACTACTACTACTACTAATTAATATTTTAGAATGTCAGTCCTCTCAAATAGAGGGCATATAGCGTAACAGTGTGTAACCTCAGAATAGGCTATATGATGTTATGTTGCTAAAGGTCAACATTGTGATTTATGAATTCATGAATGAACCATTTATCTCCTGTAATTTTGTATTCATACAAATCCCCTGTTTCTGAGTAACATTTCATAGGCTTTTCTGATGCAAGTGTTTTTCATTTTACAAATTCATAAAATGAAATACAGGGAAACTGAGAAAGACCAGTTTTGTGACAATCAAAAGTGGATATGAAGAATACATTCAGATTTAATGGTCTTTCTTCTTTTCTGTCTCTTATGTTGTCAGACAATATGTGCAAGTCTTTGCGCAAACGGTCTTTGTTGGATTGCCGACCCGGTGTGGGCAATGGGTGGCACTGCTACATCCATGAGATAAAACAAGAAATGAATGAAAAGAACTAATTTAATGTGCCAAATATAAGTATGAAATTGTTTCCTCCTAAACAGCCCAAACAAATTTACAATCATTTCCAAGTAGAATCTCATAATTCTTTTTTCCTGTCCGTCTCCTTTCCCCATCCTGCTTCAAGGTTAAATGCTTCAAGTGTGCTTCTCTCAGCATGTCCTTAAAAACTGGTAAAAAGGTCTGTTCTTGAGAATAATGCCGTGCAGCAGCAGGTTCATGTGTGATTTGTACAGTATGTTCTCTCCTGAATGGGCCTTTTATAAACACACACTGAAGTTAATCTCATAAAGACCAACCTTTAGCCATTCAAAAAGGGCAGCGAAAGCACAGGAAATGAGAGATAGAGATATGAAAGAAGAAAACAGAGGCGGAGAAAGTGCAAACATACAAGGAAAACGGGTGTATACGTGTCTATTGCAACAGCTGCAAAAGCCTGTCAAGGTACTGTGGGATTACCTCATTAACTGTATTAATTAATTAATTGGAGGATGTAAACTCATTAGCTGCTGTGTAATTGACAGGATGTTTGAGGCTTTTCTAACAATTTCTCTGCATCACACCGTAATTAGTGCTGCGCTACTCTGACGAGACCACAGAGAGAGAGAGGGGTTTTCAAAAGTGGCAGGGAGGTGAAGTGCTAAGGCTGAACCTAAAGTATAATGATAGTCATACTGTGGGATGAGAAGAGACATGTTTACATAGCCAAGAATCAATTACTGATTTAATTAATAGAATTTGTAATGAGAAGCAAATTGGCTGGGTATTCTGCTTGAGTGACATTAATTTGTGGATGTTGAGCTCCCTGCTGCACCCCTCATGATGCTGTTTTCGTTTCTTATTCAGCCCCATGCAATCTATTCCTGCCATGAGGAGCCAAACTTCAACTAATAAGTGGCATTTCATAAATACATTAATATTCATTTCTCTAAAAATAAAACTAACTGCCATGATCTTGCTGCAGTTACAGGCCGCAGATTTCTGCTAGTCTCAAAGTGAGTTAGAATCTTGTTTAAGATAGAAGTTCATAGACTATGTTTGTAGTATCAGCTTGTGCAAGTCTATGACCTGCAATGAGGTCAGTAGTCATTTCTCGTTCTCTCTCTCTCACACGCGCTCACACTTTCTGTCGTTTTGCTCATCTATCTTACTTACACTGATCTGATGCTGTCTGTGTCTCTGGCCTCGCAGTAACACTTTCTCCCGACCTCTCTGTCGGCTCTCCTCTGATTAGCCATCCATCTTCCTCTCCTCCGTTCATCTCTCTATCATCCCACACCATTTTACCGCCTCCCGTCGCACGCCCTCCTCATCTGGGTGGGCTCACACTTTTAGATTTTTCATTTGCTATATCAATTTAAAATAGTTATAATAAATATAGTGTAAATATTGTTTTCTACCTAAAACAACAGTGACATGGGCATGCAGGTTTTACAACAGTTTACACTCTAAAATGAAAATTCTGTCATTCAAAACGTATATGGCTTTCTTTCTTCTGTGGAACAAAAAATTTTTTTTTGTCAATGCAATGAAAGTCAGTGAGGCCCAAAACAACATTGATCCCCATTGATTGGCATGTGTGGACAAAAAACACTTGGTATTCCACAAAAGAAAGTACATTTTAGTGACTTAAGGGTGACTAAATTATGACACTGTTTTAATTTTGGAGTGGAAAGTTTTGAAAAACCTGCCCATGTCACTGTTGTTTTAGGTGAGAAATAATATTTAAACTATTTATTCTAACTATAAAATTCATTTTTGGGTGAACTATCCCTTTAAGAGCAACCCAAACTTGGCGCAGTTGTGTATGTTTATGAGAATACTTTGAGAGGACCTTGAGATGGGTTAAATAATTTAGCTAAGGGGAGAGATAATTAATCGAAGGGCAGAGATTGGCTGAGTGGCAGAGTGTGGCTGTGTGTGTGTGTTTGTGTGGCCCAGGTGGAAAAGAGGGAATCTCATCTTAAAGACATGAATGATTTAACACAAGAGGAGATCACTGGAATGACAATATATGCAATACAACATGCATGCCATACACTGCCTAAGCTTACTTTCCTCATCTTCTCATTTTCTGCATCTTGTCCTCCACTTAATGGAGGCTGTGTTGAATCCCCAAGCCTGGTTATGGGCCACAGCACAACTGCTATTGTATATTCAGCAATAAAATGTTTTATATGAGTGGCAGAGACAATCTGCTCCTCTATGTCATGTAACAGATAGACTGTTTTATCAGCCCATTTAACAGATTTAACAAATTTGATACTGTATTAAAGGGTTAGTTCACCCAAAAATGAAAATTATGTCATTAATGACTCACCCTCATGTCGTTCCAAGCCCGTAAGACCTCTGTTCATCTTCGGAACACAGTTTAAGATATTTTAGATTTAGTCCGAGAGCTTTCTGTTCCTCCATTGAAAGTCAATGGACGGCATACTGTCCATGTCCAGAAAGGCAGTACAGACATCATCAAAGTAGTCATGTGACATCAGTGGCTCAATCTTAAGTTTATCAAGCGACGAGAATACTTTTTGTGCGCAAAAAGTAAACAAAAACAACGACTTTATTCCACTATTCATTTCCTTCTCTCTGGTCCTCGAGCTATTTCACGTAGTGTTTTTGCGCAGCGCGTCTATGTTGTACGTCACACGTAGGCTCACTATTGGCCGACGTTGGTCATGTGTGATGCGTGTGACGTACAACACAGACACGCTACGCAAAAATACTACGTGAACTCACTCGAGGCCTAGAGAGAAGGAAATGAATAGTGGAATAAAGTTGTTATTTTTGTTTTTTGTTTTTTGCGCACAAAAAGTATTCTCGTCGCTTGATAAACTTAAGATTGAGCCACTGATGTCACATGACTACTTTGATGATGTCTGTACTGCCTTTCTGGACATGGACAGTATGCCGTCCATTGATTTCAATGGAGGAACAGAAAGCTCTCGGACTAAATCTAAAATATCTTAAACTGTGTTCCGAAGATGAACGGAGGTCTTACGGGCTTGGAACGACATGAGGGTGAGTCATTAATGACATGATTTTCATTTTTGGGTGAACTAACCCTTTAATGTTGCTATTGTTCAGTAAAGTCAATTCAGGTCACTTGATCTGCTATAACAGTCAACTAAATTAAACAAGTAAAATCAGTTTTTCCAATGAGATTTCCATCTGAACAGAAAAAAATATTTTAATTGGTTAACCAATGAATTTTGATTTATTTAGTCATATTATAATATTAATGTAATATTTTTTATGTAAATTTAACCAGTTAATTTAGATGTTTTCTGGAATGCATTAAGGTTACCTAACAAAGCATTTTTAGAGTATGACAAACACTAATTTGATGTTTAGTGCAGAGGTGGTTTTTCGTTTTACTGTTGATTCTATTAAAAAATATATATATTTTCATCAGTTTAAAAAAAAAAAAAACTTAAAATGTGATTCTGAGATTGGCTTTACATGCAGAGTTGTGCATTTGAATTAATATATTTAGCTGAGATGGCTCAACCAGCTCCACCTCTTATTTCACAGATACCAGTTGTGGATTAATTTTCTTTTGTTCTGGATTATATATGATGAACAGACATGGGGCATTGATGGCAGGTGTTATGTCATGTTAATGGCTATGTGTTGAAGGGAACTGACAGGTTGCTACAGACTCATTAAAGGGTTTTCATCACTTCCTGTCTGATATATCTGTCACAAAACCATGTGTGTGTGCGAGAAAGAAAGAGACACAGTGTGTATGTAAACAAGTGTTGCCAAGGGAATTTTTTTATATCTCTTGGATAATCCCCGCTTTCTTTTCCACTACTAAAAATCAAAACTGAGCGGTTGAGTTGAGAGAGCCTGAATCCCAGATCCGTGTCATGTTTCACCAGATGGAGAGGTTTTTTCTCCCCTCACTTTTTCCATTTATTCTAAATCCACGGGTCCTGTGAGGACTGTCTCCAGCTGTTGCATTCCGTTCCACTCCAGAGAGAGACAAAGAGACAGTGTTTGCTTGTTTGTGCGTTATGAATGCCCTTTTTTCATTGGAAACTGTTAACCTAATGCCGTTTCTGCCTATGCAAAATGTATTTATTTAAAAGCTCTGTTAAACAGACCCAAATTGACTTCTCAATAAAAGGCACATCTCAAATCACATTTGAAATGCTTTGATATGTTATGCTCTTTGTAAGTCTTCATTTTCTTATAAAACTGAACATTTTAATTGTTTAATGTTTGCATTGTCCATTTCCCACTATAGGTATCTTCAGTAAGGCTACAAGTGATAGACAGACAAAATGACTGCTGAATAATTGAGCAGCTGCCTTACTGGATCCTATTTGAATGTTAAACGTATTCCTTAATCCCTACCTCGGTGAATCTAATATTTGTTTGATATTTGAGTCAAATCAGACTCTTGTTTTTAATACAGTTCATTCACGTCTGACCTTTGTCGAGTTAAAGTGCCTCTAAAAACTTAGTTAGCAAACTCTACCTTTGGGTAGAGTGAATCCAAATGCTGTTTTCACCAGGGATTTGCAACACTAAGAATTTGGTCTCTTTATACACAAGTTGGAATTTGAATTGGTCACGGCCCACAGAAACTTAAATTGGAATGACAGGAAGAGGAAGTAACTGGATTATAATTCAACACAGGGTCTGATCATGTAATTCTGTTTATGGCAATGCATCTGTCTGCCTGTCTAAATATAATTCTGTCATTCCATCTATCATTCTAACAATCTATTATTCTATCTCTCTGTACACTGTAAACCCTAACGCTCAAAATAATGAATTGGTTTGAGTAGGACAAACTTAAATTAAACTAATTAGTTCAGTCAAATTAACTTTTAAGAGTATTTAGTACTTTCTTTTTCTTTCAAGTTCACAGAACTGATATATTGTAAGTAAACTGAACTGTTTCATTGTTTTGAGTTTTATGAAATTATTTATTTTAATTTAAACAAACTTAAGTTTAACTGAAATGGCTGGGATGTCTATTTCCCAGCATGCTTTGCCAATGGCACTTGAATGGGAGAGTAAATGCTAAAATTAAGTGTAATATAATGGGTTTTTTTTGTGCAGGATTAATGTTAAGAGGGATATTGAGTATTGATTAATGTTTTGTTATGCTAATTTGGAAGAATTTCTGTTAATGTTGGTTTTAGGATAGTTACCATCATGGTGACAAGTGGTGCATGCGGCTTGATTTGAGAGCAAATAAAATCTTTATATTGTTGCACTCATACAGCAAGTGCTGTATAACATACTATTGATAGCATGACAACATAATAGTATGTTAGCAAACTAGCTTGTTAAAACTATAAATTAATACTAATGAAAGTGTTCACATTGAGATTACATGAAGGTTTTAAGTTAAATGTATGAAACAGTGTACTCTGATTTGAATTGTTCTTAACTTGCAATTAAAATGAGTATTTATTAACACAACATTTCGGTCGGTTTTTTTCCTTATCTGCTGAAACGACCTACCTAATTGGTCTTGTTATCCAACGCACCTATCACCTGCAGGTGTGCGATGGAGTTTGTTCACTAATTGTTCTTAACTTGAAATGATTAATTGTTCTTAATTTGAAATGTTTAAGTACAAACTTAAAATCTGCCAGTTCTGCTTACTTAATCTTTGAATTTCAAAACTTAAAAAATTGAGGCAATCGATTGCCTTAAATTTTTTGAGTTCTGCTAACTTATTCGGGTTTACAGTGTAGACCTTTTTTTAAAACTTTGAAACAGGGTTTGTCAAGCCAAAGTTTGATTCAGGAGTTGAACTGGAATTTAAAAGGCAACCTCAAATCAGCTCTAAATGGCACACAATCCTTGTGTTCACACACACACACACACAGAGAGAGAGAGAGAGAGAGAGAGAGAGAGAGAGAGAGAGAGAGAGAGAGAGAGAGAGAGAGAGAGAGAGAGAGAGAGAGAGAGAGAGAGAGAGAGAGAGAGACATCTCCTACCTGTCCATTCTTCTTGAGGTCGGCCCACATGCTAGTTCCATCTCCGCCCCTCATGAGCACGTGATAGGTGAAGAAGTAGATTCCAGGAAGAGGGCAGGTGAATTTGCCTGTGGTAGGCTCATAGTAATTCCCTACATTTGTCACCACATCATCAAACTTGAGTACTTCGCTCCCCTCATGCTGTTTGCGCAGACCAGCATAGAAGGCTATTTTGGGGCTGTAGAGCGATGGGATGTATCCCCCCGGGCCTGGACCTGGAGGTCCAGGCGGACCTGGTTTTCCTGGTTGTCCAGGTGGCCCACGTGGGCCTGTGGGGCCTGGTGGGCCTTGGTTTCCGCGAAAACCTGACTTGCCTCCCCCTCTGCGTCCAGGGATGTCGTGAGGAGGAGGCGAAACCGGTGTTAGTTCATTGGTGGGCGTTAAAGAGTCGCAGACCATCTTACAGCTTCCAAGCATCTCATAATGCGTACCTCCACCTCCAGAACCACCCAGTTTGGTGCTGTGGACCAATAGTGGAATAGCGACCAGTAGCACCAGTACCATGGCCACGCCCACTGCCGCGCCAATAACGCGCTTCCTGCGGCTGAGGCGTGAGGCAGCAATAGAGAGGAAGTCCTCCTCCCCTTTAGAAGGAACAGCCCCGGCCAGAATGAACTCTGGGAAGGAAAAGGGACTAAGGTAAGATAGAAAAGTTAACGAGGGAGTCAGATACGACGAAACGTGGCTTGTGTCTCAGAAATAAACTAGAAAAATCCACCTTCAGCAACAAACGAATCAAATGTCCTATATGTAACAACGTCTTAAAGGATGTTTGCGTTCATTCCCGTTCCAAAGTTTCAATTTCTGCTGTTTTATCTTTCTGCTTGTATTTACTAGCTTACATTAAAATCATAACAGCCAGCCCTCTAACCTGTACCCGCTCTTCTGAGTGACACACATTGGACGAAGTTATCGCTATGAACAGCAATTCTGGATGATCCAGTAGATTTATATTGTCATATAAATATATATTGCTTGTCTGATATAAGCAACATGAGGGATTTGGTGTCTCCGATTTTGTCCAAGGATGGAGATTCTATCAGGTGATGTGGATGTGGATTTCTCAGGGGTTGCTGTGTGCCGGTTATGTCTCCTTATAGATTATTGGAGTGACAGCGGTGTGGTTCATTTTTCCATGAGAAGTTCAAGAAGCGTTCTGGAGAATTCCCAGAAAAGTCCATATCCACTGCAGCATTTAAACAAACTCTGCCCCTCCTCTCACAGAAGAAAGCTGTGATTGTGATTCAGATTCATCAAAAACAATCCATGTTATAAATTATTTTGTCGTTTTGTGACAATCTTAAACCTTCAGATGCTTAGGTTTAAATGCTTCGCTTGCAAATGTCTTATAAGCCGGATGGTAAGTGGATTGTGAAATATAATTTTAAATCTGGCTCACAGCACTCGGGGTGATTTTCAATTCCTGCTGGTCTTCATCAAACTTCAGCCGAGTGACATTCAGGTCCCAAGATCAACCACCTCTGGCATCTTGACATGTTTCTCACTGAGTTGAAACATAAATAAAGCTAAATTAGATGAATTAGAAAACCTATGAAATAATTTAAGAGCTTCCAAAAGATTCCCTGATGCTGATTATGTAATAAGGTTATTTATTTCTGTTCAATACTGAGCATTTTACAGTAAAAACAGGCACAATTTATGCATAAGACATCTTGGTTACTCACATGAATAATTTTAATAGTCATTACTATTATATTACAGAGTTTATACATTACTACATAACAGACACATAGCCTACCTCTCCAAAACTTCAAACAGTAGCCTATCAATTATTACAGATTTCTTAATTTAAATAATCAGATAACAATCAATGTTGTGTCAGCTATTTGTTTCCAGGTCTTGCCCATTTACACTCAAATGTCTTTAAACTTCTGTATGGTAAATGCAGGATGCTTATTAAATCAAATATTTATTTCCTGAAATAATTTTTCTTTTAGTCTGATGCCAACTAAAAGGCAAATAATTGAGAAATTCTATAGAATAGTATACTAAAAGTTTGTAAAACATTTCTGAAGAACAAATGTCAACTGCAAAACAATTCTGCCTACCTTATAATTTCCCAGAGAAATATGAAAACTGATGAGTAACTCCGCACGACAGTGCAGCTCCTCTCGCGTGCGCGAACCGCTCAGAATATGTCAGAGAATCTCGCACCTTCGGGGTTTTCTTTAACGGTCACTCTGCTCAGACTGTTGTCAGCTTGAAATATCTCGTCTTCTCCTTTTGCTGCTTCTTTGCAGCGTCTTCAAGTCAGTTCACTTTAAACACTCATAGGCTACTTCTATCGTTTAATATCTCTAGGTATCATTAAACTACTACAGGTACTTGTAAAATATTATTTAGAAGCCAAATTACTATTTAAAAGTCAGATATATCGATTTCTTTGTTTAGATATCATCAAGAAGCAACAGTTTCTCACTTGTTCGATTTCTGTGAGGAAAAGGCGCTTCCACCCGCGGGATGTCTGTCTCGCGCTTCCCCCGCCCTCCGTACAATTACGCGCTCGCGCTCACTCGCACCAGTCTCCGCAGATCAAGAAATCGATTTCCCGAGGAGATGTGCATCCTAATAGGGTTGCTGTCTACCCAATTAGTACTTATAAAAATAAGTCAGGTTGTACTGGTATGCTGTCACTAATAATAGCAGTACTGAGGGGTGATCGCTAGAAATATAGGACCCACTGTAAATTAGCTGTTTAACTATAATAGGGTTCGAGGATGGGGGAAATCAAATTCCAAATGAAAAACGTATATTAACTGCTAAATTGTAACATATTTAGAGATTAGTTTAGCATGTACTGGATGATGTATCGTCCAAAATTTTTGCAAGAGTGACTACCCTAGTCTTATCCAAGCAAACCTTAAACTTAATTTGTAGCAGCAAATGTAAAGCATGTGGTTGTAGTTGAGAAGAGTCTAATGTACACATATATAGGGTACATCGTTTTAAATGCGTTGCATTTTGATTTAAATTTAAGTATACCTTCATACTAGTTTAAAAGCAAATAATATAAAGTGTAGCCTATAAGAGAAAAGTAGCCTACATACAGTACGTTGTCATAATCGACCTGTAGGTTAAACTCAACATAAACTGATTAGCAGGAACTGAGCAGAAAAGGTGCATTATGTTTGACTGTAAAAAAATGTCCTGTAAAATAACGGTAATCTACTGGCAGCTGTGGTTGATAACAATGTACTGTTAATTTACAGCTGTTTACCGTTAATTTACAGCTATCCTTTTTTACAGTATGTTACCGTACAAATACCATGGAAGGTAACTATCATTTGGGAAACCGATTGCTTTAAACAGTTTGAGTTCAAAAACTAGTATTTATACTGAGAGTACTGTGCACGCACTTCTTTTGAATCCACTGAAAATGAATATCTCTTTATATAAAATTGCAAACACCTAATGTGTAATAGTGAATTAATTAAAAACATAATTTTAACTAAAGTTTTTGCAGTTCATATAGTGAACAATAGCACACATGTATGTGCTAATGTACTTATAAGGAGATTGTCACTGCATCAGCAACGACACAGTTACTGCTTTTAAATAAAGCAACAGGCAGCATAACATCAGTATTTCTCTGCTCATTTGACTGAAGCACAGGCTTTACTCTCCAGCACAATGGTGACCCACAAAACTAATTCATTAAACTAACAGATCTCTCCTATATCACCTTGTGCAAAAACACATAAAACACTTCAGTTTAATATTTACTCTCCTTATCAGTTATTGACTTCGCATAACTTTTTTCTATGAACTTTCACTAATATTTCAATGAAATTAACTTCTTTTGTTTAATAAATCTGACTGTTACATTTTACATATTACTGTTTTTCCTTGACTGGCTGCTGGGTTGCCAGTAAATTGCTGTTTTTCTACAGTTTTATGCCGCAAATTAATTACAGTTGATTACTGTTAAAATACGCTTCATTCTGTTTTTTATTTTTTTTTATTTGACACATTTAACCCTTTTAACCCCACTGCAAAATCTTTTAAATGAACACTTGTGTGTCCACACTTCAGAGTGTTGGAGTAACACTGAAGCAGTGTTGAAGTTAATGATATAATTCAGTGATTAATTAACTGATGATTGAGCATTGGTGATGAACACCTGATGTTAACTAGCAGAATCACTTAAGGACAGAGGAACAACAAGAAGATAAAAAAGCGAAACAAGAACTACAACTGACTTCAGCCACTGAAGACATTACATCTCTCAAGATCTCAGCAAAGGAAGATTAAACAACTCCAAAAAATAACGAAATAATTTCATACGTCTACAGAAATTCCTATTGAGAATTAACGAGGTTAAGATGTTGTTTTTGTTCATTTGACGTCACCATTATGGTGATCAGTGTTCGCTTTAGTTAGGCTCTTGACCCTTGACTTTAACATTAGTTTTTCTTTGGCTGCTGTAACTGTGGGTTTTTAAGACACATTTGTTGTGGCAAAAACAAACCCCACCAAAATGAGATCAGGTGTTGCTGATTATGTTGTCATTACATAATGTTTGGATCACTGAATCTCAGTCTGTGTCTAATCCCTTATATATTATAATATATATGTAATATATCACTACACTGTGAAACTACAGCATGTGTGTCAAGCACACATCAAGCAGTGCAGCAAAATCAGTTATGAAGGATTTTTAAACTCATTGTTCACTAAAAAATGTTGAACTATGGCTACAGTCAGACACACACAAACATCAAGAATCAGCCAATGAATCTCAACAATGGTGAAAATCAACAAAAAAAGATAACATCAAATCTGAACATCACAAAATACACTACAAAAAGTCAACACAAAACCAACAGCAAAAATAAAAAGCAAACAGTACAAATTAAAGAAAATAACCAGACAATTCAGCTGCATAATTTATTCATGCTGCAATGCATGCTGGGACTTTTTGTACTATGCTGGTACCCAAAGACACAGCTACAGCATGACACAGCATGATACAAAATGACATCTAAACCTCTGCCACCTTTTAATAAGAACCTCTGTAGATGTCTGACATAAATAAAGTCAAACTGGTTAGTAATAAGTGAAGCTGGTAATGCTGTTTGTGAAGTTGTTTAATCCTCCTCTGCTAAGATCTTTTGCTAAGATTTAATGTCTTATCCTGATTTCTTCTAGTTCCTCTTTCTAGTTCCTTTTTTCCTCAGTGATTCTGATTGTTAACAGCAGGTGTTCATCAGTGTCTCAAATAACTGAATTAACTATGAAATGATTCACTCAGTCAAGTGGATTATATTAGTGAACTAATGTAGGGAGTAGTGAATGAGGGTATAGGGTGTGATTTGGAACACAGCCTCTGAGTGTCGACTTTGAGCACTGTTATTTCACAGTATATTTCCTGTAAGCTACTTTCTCGAAAACGACAAATATCACTCAGAATGCATTTTTTCTACGGTATATTGCTGTTTCAATGGAAAACAGCATGTTAATGTAAAATTTGGCCGTTTTTTACAGCAATTTTTTACAGTGAGAGAATGGACATTTCATTTTGCTAATGTAACTTAATTGTCTTCCTCTTTACTCAGTGGAGTCATAAAAAAAAGATTAAAAAAATCCTGAATGTCTTAAATTTCAACCCCTTTTTAAGCCCTCTCTCGCTTCACTGCATGTCCTTCAGGAGTCGATTGCCCGGCAGAATACACTTGCCATAGCAAACCAACATCCTTATATCAGCTTACCTAATAAATGGCTACTTAGGCATCTGTACACTTACATAAATTAAAGTAGCATGAGATGTGTTCATTATACGGCTGGTAAAAATGGAAATCCTCTTTGCATTCATCTGTGGTGATGTTAAAAAGGGGAGAGGGATGGGAAAGGATGAGAAAGCTTGGCAGAGGGAGAGAGAATGACAGTGTGTAGGGTGAAAGACAGTTTAGCTGTGTCTGTTGTCAGTGTCTCTGTTTCTTTAGCCTTCAGAGCTCATTAGCAATGATAGACACATTGCTACTGACAACCTCCCCCACACTTTAGCTCTCACCATACTCTTTTCCTATCATCCCACTTTCACCATCATTTATATCTCCATCACCATCTCCGTGTGCCCTTCTCTATTTTACTAAAGCCCTTCTTAACTCTTTCATCAACGTTTATGGTTTTATCTCTCACACTGCTTGAGAATCAGTCATGGTCGTATCTCCTCTACTGTAAGTGGAATTGTTAATTAAAGGGTCGGTTCCAGCACGTACGATCATTGATTCTGTGTTTTTGTCAATGTAGGTTTAATATGTACTGACTACTGATGATTGTACTGTCCTTAACAATAAACGCTGTTGTTGGAACTAATTGTTGGTGCTGAAATTGACAGATAGATAGACAGATAGATAGACAGACAGACAGACAGACAGACAGACAGAGACCAGTAGTATCAAATGTGACCCTGGATGTCAAAACCAGTCACAAGTTGCACGGGTATATACAAAATTTTCATTTCTTTTATGCCAAAAATCATTAGGATATTAAGTAAAGATCATGTTCCATGAAGATATTTTGTAAATTTCCTACCGTAAATATATAAAACATTTATTTTTGTGAGTGAATGCAGCACAATCGCCAACATAAATGGACAACTTTAAAGGAGATTTTCTCAATGTTTCGATTTTTTTGCATCCTCAGATTCCAGATTTTCAATAGTTGTATCTCGACCAAATATTGTCCTATCCTAACAAACTATACATCAATGGAAAGCTTATTTATTCAGCCTTCAGATGATGTTTAAATCTCAATTTCAAAAAATTGACCCATGTGACTGGTTTTGTGGTCCAGGGTCACAAATGACCAATGGCTTTTGGCCAGGGGCGTAATTTGTGGGGGGGTTAGGGGGGAGATAACCCCCCCAATATTTAAATCTATGCATTACAACCCCCTCAATATGTATACCATGATCACATGAAAAAAATGCAGAACCCAAACTTCAACCCCCCCAATGTTCAAACCAAATCTACGCCCTTGCTTTTGGCAGCATTAATGCCAAACCAGCGTGAAGCATTTCAATGTGTACTTTTAAGTTTGAATAAGTGAAAATGAGATTTTAGTGGAAAACAATTTTCAATGAAAAACAATTCAAGGTTTAGTTCACCCAAAAACGGAAATTCTGTCATGGATTACTAACACTTGTGTCATTCCAAATCCATGACTTTTGTTCATCTTCAAAACACAAATCAAGACATTTTTAGTCCCAAGTAGTTTTTTGTCCCTTCGAAAGTCCAATCCACCAAAACTATAATGGTTCAAAAAGTTTATAAAGCAATAGTAAAAGAAATCCATATGAATCATTATGATTCAAGTTGCTTCATCTGTAGAACAGATTTAATTTAGGCTATTTCACACTGATCATCACACGCATCAAGAGTACGTCAAATATGATAATCAAGTTTAAACAATGCTGCTTGACATGCAAGAACCAATGAGGTTTGGACACATGCGTCAAGCATTATGGTTGAGCTTCCCTTTACCATATTTGATGTGCTTATATCTATGTGCACAGATCAGTTTTTAAATGCAATTATAATAACTGATGACATAACTGTCACGTGTGGTTGCAGGAAGGCAGGCAAAGATGAGAATAAATTTCCACACAACATTTTAATGGTAACAATATAAATGATAGCATAACAGGTTAGGTGAGCAAATACTTCTCATTTATAGTTATCTGGAGTACATGGGAAGAAGGCCACCCTAAAGCCTTGGAAAAGAAAAGACAGCCACCCTCCCTTTGCTTAGCGTGTCACCCTGTGTGCGTGTTATTGTGAAACATTGTAGCCTTTCTACACCACCTCTTTAGGTTTCATAAGAATGCTTCTGTCTCATATAAGTGGTTTTGGTGAATCTATTGAGAGCTACTGCTGTAGGACCTATTTACAATTGTGTGTGTCTGCCTTTGTTTCTGTGAATGCCTGTCCATGTTTCCTCCTCCTTAAAGCTCATTGGGGCAGGTGCAAGGAGGCTTGTCGCCAGTTTGCCTCTTAATCAATAGAGCACCTCCCATGATGCACCTTGTCAACTTCTCATACTGGCAACTGCTTGATGTGTCTGAGGTCACATTAGCATACCAAACTCATGAAAACTTTGAGCAACTCAACTTGCTGTAGACTGTAAATAATATTGTTGGTTTAACTTAAAAAAGTAAGTTGCCTGTATTACCTTAAAACAATTTTTTACGGTAAATCTCAAAATATTGTTATCTGCACCACATTAGCTATCTAAGTTGATTTGACAAAAGATAAAAAGTTGTGATAAATCATGAAAATACTTTTTTACAGTGCACACACATCATTAAATATATACAAAGATAAACTATCTGAAAAACAACTGCCAAAGACGATTGAATAAACTATAAAAAATAATGGACAAACTGACAATTTGATTGCAAAATGGATTATGTAGACTATGGATTAAATTGGTTTATGTTCAATATATGAACAAAACAAACAATCACTTCTAAAGCCACTTTTGTAATCTCTATTTGTTTCTTTCGTTTGTCACAATATTGCAATATCTTTAAACTGTTGCTTTTTTCTCAGAAAATATTAAATAATTCATTCACAATTTTTAATTGTTTGACAGTCCTAATTATTATGTCAATTTAAGAACAATTCAAGTTTGGATGATGTTGATATTTATATTGTTGTGATGAATGAATACAAACTCACATTTCAATCTGTTATTGCAGAAACATAAACCACATTAGATCAATGAAGCTGGATTGAATATTCTCTAATGTATTATATAATAAATAATATTAGTAATAATAATACAGTGCACCCACTGTGAGCTGACAAGTGGTCAGTATGCTCATCAGATGTTTGAGTCATAAATGGTCAAATAAAAAGGCTATTGTTACGTTTATTTTGCATGTAGCCTCTTTAAGGTAATGTAAATACATGTATGTAATGTATGCATGTATGTGCATGTATATAAGCGTGCATGGGTGCAGTGTATTGGTGTTTGGAAGAGAATAAGGAAGAGTAAGGACAAAAGGGAGGCTGAGTTTGTTTATGTGTGTGTGTGTGTGTGTGTGTGTGTGTGTGTGTGTGTGTGTGTGTGTGTGTGTGTGTGTGTGTGTGTGTGTGTGTGTGTGTGTGTGTGTGTCTCTGATTGCTTGCTGATACAGGGTGACATGGTGCAGATTGACTCAGCCTGCTTTTCTAATTCTCTCTATTAATAAGCCACAGCTTCCCACTGTTGCACCGGACTACATCTATTCATCTCAATTTGTCATCTGCTCTCTCTCCCCTTCTCTTTCAGTATTTCTCCCAAACACCTCTGCTCATCTCTCTCTCTCTTTTTCTCCCATCATCTCCTGCATCACGTCCGATTCACCGGCCTTCTCTCCAATTCCAAATCTGTCCATTCCAGCTGCCTCTCGATCGTGTCCTTCTCAGCATTAAGATTGAGAAGGCCAGCATTCCTACATCTTAATTCTATTGAAATATGAAGGTTAGGTAGACTGTTGCACTTGAGTAAACAGAACTGGCATTCATACTAGGAAAGTATTAAATTATCTACTAGAAATAGGAAATTATTCAATTGCTCAGTCAGAAGCATGCGTCAAAAAATGCATCTAATAAAATTTCACATTTTCATATGATCTTGAGGGAGATAAAGGCCACACAAGACTTTCTTTTCATTTAGAACTTCATTTATCAAATCAAATGCATCTTTGCTGTTTTCGTAAAAATGGACAGGGATGTACAGCTATAACTGACATTAAAGCTATCATACTTCTGCTTTCCATTCATGCTATTATTTCCCAGCAAGCAATTTTGCATTCAAAAGACATCTAATAGCTGTCCAAACACAGCCCTGGCATCTAGGCTAAAACAGGGCAAAATTTGGGCTGTCAGTGAAAATTTAATAGACGTCTATTAAACGCTATAACCATAGCCCAAGAATAGACTAGTCGTCAATGCATATAGAACATGTCAAAGAAATGAAACCAAACACCTTGTAATCACTGTTGACTTTGCTTCCATCATGGAATATCATACATTTCTCAAGTTATTTTGGCAAAAACAACATGTAACCAAATTTAAGGTTATTTTGGCTAGAAGTGGGTTACTCAAAGCCGGACTATTTTGGGTCTATAACCGAGATGGTGAAATGACAGAGCTCTGTTGCTTGCTGGGTTATTACTTATAGCACTGCAAGTTAGAGTCTCGCACTAAAGAGGCATCTTAAAGAAAAAGACATCACAGCCAGAAACGCATCAGATTTCCATCTATAAATGTTACTGAATAGGTGATGAAAGCAGGATGGGCAAAAAATCACATTGCAGACTTTGACTTTTTTAAGCAGGTCCATTAGTTCATATAATATGTATTAATTTGTTTACTAGTTTTTCTTAAATCGAAGCACAGCCTACGTGGAGGAATATCAATGAATATGCAAATTGGTCGCCGTCAACTGGAAATATTGGTTTAATTCAGCCTTGTATGTTTGAACATGAAACTGATTCAGAAGAAAAAAAAGGAAGAGTGAAGTAGCCTATAGTCTACAAGTCGATGCATCAGCATGGTAATGTGTTGTATCGCTCTCTACAACGTTGGACACTTAACGTTATTAGCCTTTGGACTTGACTACATTATCAAACAGCTAAAAATGTGTTGCTAATGTTACACAAGATGTTCCCGTTCACCATTTCATAGTCAGACAGCTGCCTTCTAAAATTCTGAATCCTTATAGAAACACTTTGAATATAATAGAAAGTCAGTAAAGAAAGGCATCATAACATCGTAATATAGATCACTGTGGAGAAGCCCCACCCGCACGTTGATAGGATCGGTTGCATGTTTGTGACGGTAGAAAACTGACATTCATTCCACTCTCTGGACCCAGAATTATAATTGCACCATTCGCTATCTTTGTGGGGACTCTCCTTAATGGTTTTTATTCTGTACAAACTGTATAATCTAACCCCTTACACTAACCCTACCCCTAAACCTACCCATCACAGAAAACGTTCTGCATTTTTACATTTTCCAAAAACTCCTTCTGTATGATGTAAGCTTGATCCTCATGGGGACCTCAATTTAGGTCTCTATGGTGACACTAGTCCCCATGAGTCAGTGTGCATTCAGGTTGTTCAGGTCCCCACAAGTCTGTGCACATACATACTCAATGCACATTGAAAAAAAATTATGACACTGAACTTTTTGAGAACAAAAAGACAAAAAAATAAAAAATATCACTGCTGCAGAAGAGAGAGAGAGAAAAAAAAACTAAAAAGATAAAAGAGGAATCTCCAAACCATGACAAGGGATAGAAAGACAGCAGGGGAGAAGAGAAAATGAGGGAACATCCAGCAGGACTGACAAAAATAAAAGAGACTACAAAACAATGATTATTTGCCCTTAAATTTCTTCAATTGTAAACCCCCTCTCTCTCTCTCTCTCTCTCTCTCTCTCTCTCTATTATAGGTATTAGACATAATAGTTTTTGACAATGGTTTTTTTTTTTTTTAAATACTAGTATTCACCTATTTTCACACATTCCAATTTGTCAAATGTCCTCATTCAGAAAGTCCTTAAAAAATAACAACCTGGACTCAAATAACATTTCTTGCCATGCACGAACAGTAAGCAGCAGCAAAAAATCCAGAATTTCAAGATAAATGACAACAAGGGAAGCCAGGCAGAGAGTCCAGACAAATCTGAGCTGTTTCATGATTGTGTCTATCAGTCAGTGATCTCACTGGTGTGTAATGGGCAGAGCAATAGTCTGTGCATTTGCTGGGTTTTGGGTTTCATTTGAAGCCCATATTGATTTTGAAGGAAGAGAATGTTTTTGAGTAAACCATAAAGCGTTTTATAATGGAAGTTAGAGGTATGTAAAAATGTATGTGTAGTTTGAGATTGTTTATGGTGGTTAATCAAAATGCATGTCTGAAAGGGTAATGTCAAGCATTTACAATTACTGGTATGGCCATCATAATCTGAACTGAATCAGCACTTCTGCATTTTATCTAAATATGATTTAGTTATCATAGCTTCTGAACTCTCTGGTCCAGGTTTTTGTATGTACGTGGGTGTCTAAGGTGTTTTAATTAATGCATCTAATTTAAGAGATCATTCAAAAAAACTCCCACCTTCACTTTCTCTTCTTCTCTTCTCTCTTTCTGTCCCTCTCTGTCACCTCCTGCCCAATTTATTATTAACGAGTGTTGTCTGTCTCGTTAGTGTTCAGAACACAGCACTGTAAACATGAACAAAACCAGACGCACTAGGCTAACCTCAGATAATTGCCATCTTTCTCTTTCTTTCTGCATTCCCCTATTCTCTTTCTCTCCACCGTTCTGCTGGCACCTGCACTTCAACTTTCATTATTAACCAACTACTGTGAGCATAACTGGCCTGTTTCACAACCCAGCATGCTTATGAATCCATCCAATAATTAATGGGCTGCAACTCCTTGTTGTAGTTTTGATTCAGAATTTATTTCAATCAGTCTGACACAAGCATGTTGCTAAGCTAATTACTTTAATAGCATGTCTAAGCTAATTATTTTAATAGCCAGTCAGTCTGTGTGTGTATTAGCCTAGTAGTGGGGATCTGCAGTGTCGCTTTCTAAAGGTCATATACATACACCAGTAAGTGGCGCCAAGTTACTGTATAAATTAGTAATTGAATCATTCATTCGATTCGTTCAAACAATGATTCGTTCATGAACAAAACGGAGAGTAGCGGTCGTTTGTGTCTGTTCGAATGCATTTGACCACGAGTGTTTACATGATTGTGATTTTAACGGTAAATGGTGAAAAACGTAATTGTTTAACAAAGTTTCTGTACTATATACGGTGAATAACTGTGATTGATCTAGCCATACGTTTAATGTCATTTTATAGTAAATTACCGTTAATTTGCGTGACACTTGAAATAACTGTTTCTTTTTTAATTTTTTCCTAATCAGTTTTGTACATTAGGGTTTAAGGTTACATTTTAATGTTGTTAAATTAATGTTTATTACATTTTAAAAATTTCACGTGTTACCATGGTGTTTATTGTTTGTGTGAATGACACTGTGCAGCTTCTGTATTAGTATTAACTTTCTCAGCTTGAGGAAAAGTTGCTTGTGATGTCATTGACCCATCATGTGACTCATCACTCGGTACGGTAAATTAACATTATATCAGATAATGAAATTATCCATTGGCCATTTTTTACAGTAAATTTAAGTAAGCATAAAATATTGCTACCATATTTTTTACGGTAAATTTCTGGCAACCACAGCTGCCGTTTTTTTTACCGTAAATTTAATGTTTTTGTTTTTACAGTATACAAAAGCAATCCGGTCATATGTATTTTCGACTACCTTGGGAAGTGGTCGAAAGTGGACAAGCTCAAAATGTTTTAGCCCCCGTTTACACCTGTATTTAGCATCGTCCACTTGTGATCCAATCGACCAAAACGCATCTTAATACCAGGTGTAAACCGGGCCTGTGTGTGTGTGTGTGTGTGTGTGAAATTGCTTTTACACAGCAGTTCAATAAACAAGAAATTAATATTGAGGAACTTACATTTTAGGCACAATATTGGCGCTACTTTGTCTCATTTTGGCCCTATTTACACTTGGTATTAAGATCCTTCAGATCACAAGTGTACGATGCTAATTACAAGAGTAAATGGGGTCTAAAACGTTTTGAGATAAAACATCTTCAGGCGACAAAGTTTAAATCCTGTCTGGCTAGCGCTTCCCATAATGTTTATGCATTAGGTCAGTAAGCGGAGGTGTAGGCGGCCTTTTATGGCCGTTCGAACGCATTCGATCATATGAGCGTATAAACTACGAGTACGAAAGCAATCCGGTCGAATGCATTTTATATCTCTGGAAGTGTTCGAAACTCAGACAAGCTCAAAAAGTTTTAGACCTTTTTCAAAACATTTTAGATGGCTTAACACTGTTTTTGGCTTCTCCCTCAAATGTACAGATCAGATGAAAGCATTTCATTTGACAAAGTAAAGAGCAACACTGCAAATAAATGAAGAAACAGATAATTAAGTAAACGTTTTTAAAAATAAATAACAGTAAAAATAAAATGAGGTATCTCCTCTCTAAGCAGCCTCCCGATAGCTAAGGGTGCTCTGTTTGTGAGCTAGTTAAACAAGTGTGTTTGAGGACTCTGGCTGTTGAGATAATTGCCCTCTTTTGCAATGATACTGCCTTGGTAAATAGAAAATAAATGTAAAAGGGCAAACAGCTCCTGGGTCCTACAGGAAACCGCTCTCACAAACACGCATTTCCCTCCCGCTGACTCTCATTGAAATTCTACACAGTCTTCCGTAGTGTTGTTAGGAACATCTTTCAGAGCCAATTAATCTTTACTCATGTCTCTCTCTTTCACTCTCTGGCTTCATGCATTTCCAGTTCCTGTCCCATTTCCTCTTAACAGTCTTATAACCACAGAGGTGTTCATAGTTATGGTGGCCTTTCAAAACCAAGTCATCATGTTGTTCTGAAAAATCCCTAACCCAAGACTAACATTTCAAAATGAAACTTCTGCTAGGGCTTTTTAACTACAGCCACCAAATACAGCACAGTTCTTCAGCTTGTTTTGTGCTAGACATCTTCTAACTGATTGTTTTGGATCTGATTGGTTTTTACTTAAGGCTGGAATACACTACAACTTTTGCCACGAATACGATTCACTGTCTGGAAGAGTCAGTGCTAGTTAGTTGGTGAAAGTCATGAGCCAGTCTGCAGATTTGAGTCGACAAATTTCACAGAAAATTGCATAGGCACAGGCAGTGTTTTTATGAGTGAGTGGTGTTTGGAACGAGATGAAAGTCTGGTAACGTGTGATCCTCAGACATTTAGTGTTTGACGCTCTGTTTTTCCTCTGTAACTTACAATGTTGGCAAGTGTATGATGCGCCGTGTTTTAAAATCTGTTCAGATTTTAAAGGTCATGTAGTGTATTCCACCCTTTAGCTGACAATTCAATTTCCCAAAACTCAAAACTGCAATTCCTTCTAGATCTTGTAGATCCAATAAACATATTCTGTCTGCTTTGGGCTGCTACATTTTTCCCCCTACATTACAGATATTTTTTTCCAGAGTGAATAAGATAAAAATCCCCATAGACTCCCACTTGACTAACCTATCTTAGAGCATTCAGGTTATGTTCATAATACTTGGTACATTCCTTTGGACTGTTCTGACTAGATATTTAATTTTATTTTTCTAACTGATTATCCCAAATAACCCCAAAAACAAGAATGCTCAAAGTTACACATTTACTCAAAGTATTCATATATGAACACCCAAGCAACCATCTAAAATCGCATCTGCCATAGCAGGATCTTTGTAACTACACAACAAATAACCAAAGTACCTTTGCAATTGCACAGAGATCTTAAACAGATCTTTAAAACTTTCAGGTAAAGCTTTGTCAAGCCAAAATCAAAGTTTGTCCTTTGGATTTTCCCTTTTTTGTCTTCTTTCAATATAATGTAGAAAGTACTGGTTGGGAATGGAAAGACTGACCGTGCAAGAGAAAGAAAGAAGTGAAACGCTCTATTGGATAGACAGTCTCTGCAGACTGGGAAGAAGGATCAGAATGAAAGGAGTAAAAAGAGAAAGATAGCGAGGAAGAAATGAGCAAGATTGTGTCAGGAGCTTTACCCCTTGAATGTGAATGCATGCAGGAGCCTTCACTTAACAGGAGGATCTGTCATATCGGGTTTGTGGCGCGTTTGCATGCGTGTGAGAATCAGACGCTGTTGACAGGGTATCTTACAAAGCTTGATGGTATTGAAAGAAATCACTGCCTGAAAATAATACAGCGGACATTTCAACATATGGGCCTGCCCTTGTCCACAATGACAAGATGAAATATCACAGAGGATTGTACTACTGTGTGTTTGTGTGTGCGCGCGGGTATTCAACATTGATAATAATAATAATAAATGTTTTTCTGAGCACCAAATCAGCATATTAGTATGATTTCTGAAGGATCGTGTCATGTGATACTGAATACTAATAATAGAGTAATGATGCTGAAAATTCAGCTTGCCATCACAGGAATAAATTGTATTTTAAAATATATTAAAATAATTTAGTTATTAGGAAAACATTTTTTTATTGTAATGATATTTCACAATAGTATTTTTAAATAAATGCAGCCTTGGTGACTTCTTTCAAAATCCCAAACTTTTGAACAGTGTTGTGTGTGTGTATGTGTATGTGTGTGTGTATATATATATATATATATATATATATATATATACACACACACACATCACATGGATCCCCTGCAGAAACATAGTGGACCCTTAAAGTAGTTTATGAAAGAGTATATTTAAATGGTTCAATGGAAGTGGATTAAAGTTATGTTATTTTGAAATGTTATTCTGTTCAAAAAATGATAATAGTGTAATATGCTACATAACATGGTATTTTCTAGGTTTTATTGAAGAAAATGTATATGAAGAGGTTTTTATCCTTTGAAGAGGTCTTATCCTCTGCAAGAGGCTCATGCAAAGCATGTTGGGAACTAGAGATCCTCTGCACAGTTTCATTTAATGCAACAAAAACTATTTATGTAGTCCAGATACAATGGTTAAAGGGATAGTTGACCCAAAAATGTATATCCTCTCCTCTGTTGAACACAAAAAGATATTTTGAAGAATGTTGGTAAAATAGTTTTTTTTTTTTTTTTTTTTCTTACTATGGAAGTCAATGGCTACTGTCAACTGCCTGGTTACCAACATTCTTCAAAGTAAGTTTGGAGCAATTTGAGGGAGAGTAAATTTTCATTTTTGGGTGAACAATTCCTTTAGGTAAACTATTACAAATGTAGGTGAGCTGAACACAATTAAATGCAGTTGTGGCAAAAAGTTGTTTTGCACTAGCTACAAAAATAATTTGTTACACATTGTTGTCAAAGAGGACTTGTGAAAAAGCAAGAATTGCAAAGTCAATGCGACTTGGTGTGCCCTTTATCCTCATCAGTTAATTTGGCAGCAGCTGCTTGAAGTCTTCCACTGATGCTGATTTCATGGAAGGATGTGGCCTTTTCTGGCCACACAAGGGAAAATGTTTGTTTTAAGGAGAGCTATAAAGTCTCTCTCTCTCTCTCTTTCTCTCTCTCTTCTTCTTCTCTGTCATGCTCCCTTGCTTCTGCTCTTAAGGTCACGGTTTGTACCCACCGTCACTGACTGTCACTCCATTTCTCTCTTTCTTTCTCACTGTTTCTCTTTCCACCTCTACCCTCCCCCATCTCTCCCTGGCCCTCTGTCATCCATTTCAAAAACGCCTTTGAGAGAAGGAGAAAAAAGAAAGACTGAGGAAAGGGAAAAAGGAGGTGAAAGAAGGAATAGAATCAGACAGAAGAAAGGGAACAAAGACAGAAACGTCAAAATATTTACCATCATTCCGTCAGAATTCCTGTCAGAAAACATAAATCAATACAACATCATGCTTTTGTAAATGTCTGTATGTCTGTGTGTGTCATATTTTGTGTAAGAGCGCCAACAGCTAAAGTGTAGCCATGCAAAAAAATAATTCAGTATGAATTACAAAGGTCGTTCTCGGTCTGTGGTCTCTTGGTGATCGATGTGATGCTCCAGTTTCTCATGTCAAAGAGACTTTTACCTCAATCTCTTGACACAACACTTCCCTGACATTCATTCAAACAATATCCAAAATACTTCAGCAGAATCCAAATAACAGCCCATTAAATGCCAATGCACACTATAATTATACAAGTTAGATTTTGCATTGGACATCGAGGGATGAACTAAAACAGCACATCAATTGTTAATTGTATAAAAAAGTCCTAAAAAACAGTATTGAAATGTATGAATTGATTACTGTTTTTTTTTTTATTATTTTAAATAAGTTAACTACTAAACAAAACTCAATAGGTTTGTTTTATTGTTTGAGTATGTGGTTTTTAAATGTCTCTTGATGGTTTCATTTTCTAGGAAGCCAGTATAGCGCAAAACTCAATGTGGTTGGCACAAACCATGTTTAAACTCATATTAAATGTTGTCTGGGTCATATTTTATTTTACCTTCTGTAATTTTGTTCATGGTTTTTGCTTGTCATGCAACCTGTCCGTGTTGCCATCTGCCTAATTTGGCAGCGTCAGATGAACTGCGACAGGATTTTACGCCAAAATACTGTCAGTCTGAAATAAAATATATGGAAAAAGGTTTTCTCTTCCCTTTTAAAATGTTTTTTTTTTTAGCTTACTATACTATGTATAAATAATATGGTTAGTTGAATTTTATTATTTGCATTTATCATTATTTCCCTGTCATTGAACACCTGCAGGTGTTCAGTGCAACACTTTTTCTTGTGTGCTATTGCGTAATTATGCTGCACTATATATTTCCTTAAGCAAATAATAATTTAGTCTCAGCAACATGCAAAGAAACAAAGCATTTTATTTTCAATGCACATTAGGCATCTCTCAGTTTTCATTATTAGTCTTTTCTATTGTTTGATACTTTTACTTTTTTATTCTTCTCTCTCCGTCTGTCTCTGTGTGATCCCTCTCCCTGGACCTGCTGTGGTGCGTTCAAGCAGTCCACCGCCACGCACTAACGAACTTCCAACATCTTGTCCCGTCACGGCAATTACACACACACACACACACACACACACACACACACACACACACACACACACACACACACAAAACACTCACATGCACAGTGTTTACATTGGCACTAATACACGTATTCCCAGCGCCCTACATGTACACCATGTCCAAATGAAGGCCTGTATATTATGTAGTAAGGAGTGTGGATGCAATATAATTAACATTAGCTGACACAGTAGATTTAACTCAAGCACTGAATAAGGGAGACATGATGTCGAGGAGACAAGGATTGGTCGGCTACTGGAGTTGGTAATTTCTGGTTCATAATTGATGTTGTCAGTGTCATAAAATGTAACATCGGAATGATTGCTCTTTTGACCCACACTTATTGATTCTTTCAAGTAGTTAAAAGACTAAACCTGTTGACGCAAGCTCTTTTCAGTTTTTTTCATCAAAACAAAATGAGATAAAATGTTACAGATAAAATGATTAAATTTAATTAATTTAATTAAATATTTGGTTATAAATAGTTATAATTAGTTCTGGTCCTTGAACTGGTTTGACATTCCGCTGATTATGTTCAACATTTTGAATCTTTCAGCAGATGGTCATGACCATGCACCAAGTGACGGTCTTTAAAATCTCCATGAAATCAAAACTTACAATTCCTGTTTGTTTTTTAAATGTAAAATTGCAGTAGTTATTGTAAATGATTTATTGGTAAACATTTTTTTTTTTTCAATTCATGTGCCCTCTTAATCAAAATGACCTCCTCTCTTTCTTGCAGTGACATCTTTTCTTTGATGACGCGTTGAATGGCGCAAGGACAGGACAACCTGTCACTCACATGAGATCACAGCAGTAGCAAATGACAAAGACCCAATAAATTCCCACTGGACAAGCCCCGCCCTACATTTAAAGGCACAATATGTAACTTTTTTGCTTTAAAAATAGCAAAAATCACTATATCCATGTTATACATTTTTTTTAGTTGTGTACTTACATTATCCTGACTGTTTCCAACAACTTTCAAACCAGGAGAAATTTGTAATTTAATTCGAGAAACGTCCCGTTTCTTCATTTCTGTTTTGTCGCCGCCAATGGTGTCATATCCGCGTTGTCCCTGGTTTCCGCTCGTGCTGCCATGGCAACCAGAGCTATGAACCAGAGCCGTCTGATAGTAACCAAAGCGACTGACGCGGACAACTTTGTAGTTCGCAATGTCTATTTGCACGCTGTTGTTTCGTTAAAACATTATGGACCATGACAAGTAGACTTTGGATAAAAAAAGGAGAACTAAAACGAGAATCAATATCAGCGCGGTGTTTTCGAGATGCCTAGAGCTCCCATAGACAGTATATAAACGAGAGCTCCACGTCCGAGACTTCGATCGCTCCTACATGTACTTTATTAAACAGGTGAGCACATTTACATAAACTAATCAATGTTTTATAACGTTCAACAATGATAAAATGTCAGAATATGATCTGTATGTTATTCTAATGTTGATCTAGTTTACTGCTAGTCTCATACAGACAGACTAACACATACATTTCAACACGTTCAAATGCAGTTTAGTGTGATAGTGTAATGTTAGACCAAGTGAAACAGCGCTGCGTTACCTCACAAGTTAAATTTGTCTAATAAACTGACCTGTGAGTAGTAATTCTGCGTGTAGTTCGGTAGAATGAAATGTCCATATTCCTTTTATATCCGCGGGACTGGGTGCTAGAGTTTGGAGCTGATAGCTGTCTCTTAGCAATCCCGAACTGCTTCATATCACAGTCATGATAAAAGCATCGATGTATTCAGTCATCCATTAACATTATTAGATCGGTCGGCTTGACGTTGACGACAAGATCCATAATTTTTAGCAAATGTTGCGTCATCAATCTACGCCTTTGTTATTGTAAATAGGTTAGCGACCCCTAGTGGCGAAAAATGCCATACTGTACGTTTAAGTTTCACTCAAATATATGTCACAACAGAGAAGAAAAGTTTATTACAAATTCTGTTTCATGTTAACTTTAAAGAGCCTTTGTCGCGCCACCTTGGCGCAATCGACCTTCGAACGTGCCCTTTGAAGGATGCAGCCTCTGAACTGGGATGCAGCAATTGAATCAATCACTCAACCGATTTGAAAAATACTGATTCACTCAGGTACGCAACTACCGTGTTATGCTTGGTGACACAAGAGTTGTTTGGAACTATTTTCATTGGCAGAGCAAAAATAGATTAAGTATCTGATAATACTGTGTCTAGTAACTTATCTTTAACTTTTTGTATATTAAACTGTTGTATAAAAACAATATCACAATTGCAATCGTGCATTATAAAAGCAGGCTTAAATTAAACAATTATCAATAAATTAATTATAATAATAATGATATCAGACTAATGTGTGTTAAGTGGTGTTATTTGGGTACATTGAACATAATTTAATCACAATAAATTAGTGTTCTGATTTAAAAACTGTTCTATACTATTACTATAGACCTATAGGGAATAGGCTGATCTCAGACATAAGTGGTTATAGAGACTGTCATCACAGTGAAATGATAAAGACTCAGGAATAATTAAGACTCAAATTTTAATAACACATACTTAATCATTCATAGCTTAGCTGACTAAAGCAGACCCAGGGCAAGACACACATACACACACACACAGCTGCATGTATTATTTAGCCATATTTCTCTTTTACCAATTGCTCCAGAGTAGAAAAACAGACAAATACACACTTCAGCGCTTCTGTTATTGGCTTAGGTGACACAAGCGGTTCTCCTGAATGTGTGTGGGTATACAGACTCACTCTTGGATGGATGGATTGAAGAAAATTAAATGTTTTAATAGCGTATTATTAAAGTTGATGTAAAAAATGACCACGGATTTGGAATTAAAATGAAATGCAGAGGACGATTTTCAAGGCATAAATACAGACAAGCCATTGATCATTGATGCAGAGAATAAACCAAACAAATAATATTTGAGGACGAAGGCACAAGTGAGTACAGAATGGAGAGAGGCAATGCACAGGTGAATCAACATATATTTTTTATTACATTTGAAAACGCATAATGAATATTTACATCACAGTCATACCAAATTGATCTGTCACTTAGGTAAACTTAAAGCAACTGCAAAACTGTCCTTCTCTCTTTTGTCTGAGACATAAATTGAGTGCAAGAAGAAAACAAACAGTCTACCAGGGAGAGAGAAAAAAAGCGAGGGAGAAGAGAAGAGCCAAAGAGACTCAAGGGATGGTTAGGATTTATGGTTCAGTAGATGAACTCACGATCATATAATTCAAAAATTAATCGCTTTCCATAACTCTCTTGCACATAATCTTGCTCATCTTTTATCAATGACAACACCAAATACCAGAATAAACTGCATCTCACGCACTTGCATCCGCACCCACCGCTTGTTTATGAGAAGAAATGATGGCCATTAAAAATATTGCTTTCCATCATGAAATAGCAGCATTTTGGTGAACAGTTATGCTTTTGTAGACAGTCCAGCACTAAGCCTTAGAAATGTAATGGGGATCAGGGATGCAAAAATATCTTCATATAGCCTACTGTTAGATCTTCATGTTTTAAACCAGTACAGAAGATTTTTATGCTGTTTTTTATCTGAAGAGATTTGTTGTTAATTAATTAATCCTTTGCTGTTAACAATCAATATCATCACTGAAATATTCTGTGATTTATAAATAAAAAAAAGAAAATAGAGCAGTGCAACTGAATCTCTTAACACTTCGGAACCATGCAGGCTATCGTATTTGAAATATGCTCTTGAATGTTTGTCTGTCAAGTTGCAGTCAATACCCACTGGGGTGGATTGAGACATGGTGAGTTGAAAGCATAATGCAGCCAGTTCAAGCCAGGGCAGATACCCCGATACTCTTTACTAGCTAAGGTAAAATACTCTTACCTAGTTTATTGGCTTCTTCAGATTACATTTTGAAACCTTTGATGCTGAGAACATGTTCACATGCATTGGCATCACCAAGCTTTAAGGGGAAGGGGGCAAACATGCTGGTTATGTTGTCACAAGGCTTAGCTCATGAATATTAACATTAACTTTTATTGTTTTAATAAAGACATTTTCAATGATATGTATTGATCTGGTCTTGATAGTTGTTATATTTGTTCACTTCTTAAAGTCCAAACTGAAATGTCATTACAAATCTCATTACACAGTGTTTAGAGGGAGCAATAATTCTTTCTGACCAGTTCACTTCATCAAATGATCTCGCATTTTCACCTTGAATACATACTGTTCCATTACTGTTGACAAACACAAGGACCACTTTATGGCATAAAGGGGTGAAGATAGTCCCGCCATAAATGATGCTTATGACTATAACTTGCAGAGTACAATCATGTTCTTTCCCTTTTCAAAACAAAATAGTTGCTGTTTTAATAATTGCTTTTATATTTCAAATCGATGTAGTACCACATGCCATGACCCGAATTTTATGGAATATTAGCAATACTTATGAGCCTTCAGAAAGACAGAAAAACATGCTTGTACATTATGGGGCGCTTCACGCTGAAAATAACAGCAACATTTTGTCACATTTAGCTTCAAACATCATTTAAAAAACTGGTATGAATTTTTGATGGTCACTTTTTAGCACATTTACAACAATATTTGTAAACTTAGAGATATTTTAAATATTTAAATCTAAATATTAAATGTTAGGCTACACCTAAATGTTAAATCTAAATGCTAAATCTAAATCTAAATGTTAAATCTAAATCTAAATGTTAAATCTAAATGTTAAATCTAAATCTAAATGTTAAATATAAATGTTAAATCTAAATCTAAATCTAAATGTTGAATCTAAATGTTAAATCTAAATGTTAAATCTAAATCTAAATGTTAAATCTAAATCTAAATGTTAAATCTAAATGTTAAATCTAAATCTAAATCTAAATGTTGAATCTAAATGTTAAATCTAAATCTAAATCTAAATGTTGAATCAAAATCCGGTTACCCGCATTTTGAATTTGCATATTAGTTAAATATTTAGTTTCACCCGAAACATTTAGATTCAACATTTAGATTTAGATTTAACATTTAGATTCAACATTTAGATTTAGATTTAGATTTAACATTTAGATTTAACATTTAGATTTAGATTTAAAATTTACATTTAGATTTAGATTTAACATTTACATTTAGATTTAGATTTAACATTTACATTTAACATTTAGGTGTAACATTTAATATTTAGATTTAACTATTTAAAATATATATAAATTGACAAATATTGTTGTAAATGTGCTAAAAAGTGACCGTCAAAAATTCATACCAGTTTTTTAAACATTGTTTGAAGCTAAATGTGACAAAATGTTGCTGTTATTTTCAGCGTGAAGCGCTTTACAAACGGCGCCCCATAGTACATTGCTTCATTTATTGGGTCACCTAATTTATTTGGGTGTATTACATTTTTAATTGGGTGACCCAATATTAAACGGGTGACCATTTATTGGGTTACCATACATTGGGTCACCTGAGTTTGACATTCAAAAACACAGTACACGTAAAACAAAAAGTACAAACAAACATTTAAAGAAGTTTACAAAATGTAACAGCTAGCACCACACTGAAACCCCAGAAATGTTCTTGGGTGTATAAATACTCGCTTGTTAGTGGCAAGATAAAAAGAATGGAAAGATGGAAAAGAAAAAATTGAGGAGTGAGGGGATTTGTTGCTGTAATTGAATAGATTTGCCTTGTTACCACACAGTTGTTAGGTGTCAAACTGGGAAACATTGTATGTGTGTTAGCATGAAAGTTAGCACATATCCTTATGGACACAGTGGCATGAATGTTTGTGTGTGTGTGTATGTGTGTGTGTGTGTGTGTGTGTGTGTGTAATGTCTCTAAGAAAGAACGAGAATCTGAAAAAGCAATCTGACCACACAGTGCTGTCCTTCTCAGCAAGTATCATTAATAGGTTTTGTCTTTATAGCACCTTTCCAAAAAAAAAAAAAGGCTGAAGGTGAACTACACTGAAGTATTTATTGTGCACAATTCCACCAGATCTGATCAATGTGATGTCCTCGAGAGCTGACTCATGAGCGTTACCATTAACTGTCTTTTTAGTACCAATGTTAAAGGAATAGTTCAGTCAGTTCTGTCATTTTCTCACCCTCATGTCTTTCCAAACCAGTATGGCAGTATTTTCTTAATCTCTCTTCTACCTTTTTCTTAGTAGGCTTTTTCAGCCCCAATTCCAATGTAACATTCTTCTGACAACCTTGACATGGTTTCATGGGTTGGTGATCAGTACATCTTTTAAAGCTCATCTAGAAACCTTCTGGAGACATTGCGATGTTCAGTCCAGCTCTCTAAGTGGACAGCGATGTTTTTGAAGGTACTTGACAGCAGACACGGTGAGGTCTCAGTATTAGCCATCTTCCTTTAACATAGTTGCCCTATGCTGGATTGTGGAATCGGGCACCTTTGTAGAGAACATGTGCCTCAGTCCATCCATGGAAAACCCTGTGCTACGTTTTACTGAAAGGTCTAGGGCAGGGATGTCAAAGTTGGTTCCTGGAGGGCCACAGCCCCGTAGAGTTAAGGTTCAACATGAATTAACTCTTTCCCTGCCATTGACGGAATTTTCCGTCATTTGTGAGGCAACGCTTCCCCACTATTGAAGGAAATTTCCGGCTTTCCGTGTTTTCACTGTTATAGGGGGCGCTATTACACATCTTCTGAAAGAGTTGAGAATCTCCTCATCAAAACACAGGCAAAAAAGCAGCAACAACATATATGTAGCAGATGCATATAAAATAACACGATCATCAATGATAAACAGCATATAAATCAAAACTGCCATGTCGACCCAGGACAAGCTATGACTGTGCAAGCTTTGTGGGTGTTGATGGACTCGATCTACTCCATCTATAATTTTATCATCGTTCTGAATCCGATCTGGATGTAGGCTAGTCTTTGACAAAAACCCAATTTTCTCAGCTTTTTGCTCAAAATGTTGCTTTTTTTAATGAAATTACTCATATTCAAATTTTGGTAAAAAAAGGAATGAATTAAAGGTATAGCGGAGGATCTTTCCGAATTTTAGATAAGAACCGCCCTCTCCACTTTTTGAAAAAATGCACATGCGCAACACACTACCTGCTCCCGAGAGGGAACGCCTATTAAACGTGTGCGAGGTTCTCCTCGTGCACGCTCTGTTTACAAGTTGCTGTCGGCATCACTCATACAAGATTACTTTCCAAAAGAAGATTTGCACTTTTTCTCCAAATAGCATGCCAAACTTTACCTGTCAAGTAGAAACTTCGCGACTGAGGCATCAGTGGGAAGCCCAACCTGTGTTTTCAGCGCACGCCATCGTGTGAAACAATCTCCCAAAAACACTCTGATCTTGTTTCTCTCTTCTGAGGCCTTTCTCTTCTTCTCATACAGTTCGTACAAACTTTTTCTCTTGCGACCCTCTGACATTTTCAAAGGACCCGGTGAAACGGCGAGCTTCAATGAATGGCTTAAACCGGAGCTCTAGCTCACCACCACACATAAACACCTGAAAGTGTGCATGCGCAGAAAGCGAAAACTAGGGGACGAGCACGTACGACGGCCTTACGTAAACATATCACCAGAATGATTGACACTTAGGTGGACCAATAGTTTACACTACCCACCCGGAAAAAGAAAATCCTCCGCTATACCTTTAAGCTAAAATGTGTTTTTTGTTTAAAAGAACAGGGTCTGTTCTTTCTTTGGACATATTGCATGTTCAGATATTCATACAACAAAATGTTCTCGGGGACATGAAATTTTTGTGAAAATTATCAAAAATGCTGGCGGTGGCTGGCAACTTTTTTCATAAACGCTGGCGGGGAAAGAGTTAAACACGTCGGATCCAACAAATCGAGGCTTTTTTGAAAACTACAGGTATGTGTTGATACCTGATACCTAAGTGTATGCAATTTTTTCTCCTGTTTTATCATCCACCAGGTGAAAAATAAAAAAAATAAAAAAATCAATAATTGGAAAATTTAGACAAGTAATATCTAATCCAGAACCTCAAGTATGAACAACAATTATAGTTTGTTTCTGTACTGCCAACTTATGTTCACAGAGTTTCAGTGTTTATAAAAAGTTGTGTACCCAGCCTGACTACATAAACACCCACCATTCCATTTCCTACACAGCCACACACACATTCATTTGATATGCAACACAAAGTGTGAGTGCGTGTTTATGCGTGTGCATTCTCAAGTGTGTGTGCTTTAAATGTCAAGGGTGAGTAAGTTAAGCATTTCATTTAGCATACAATTAAAAACAGGAAGAGGGGGTAAAGAGAAAGATCACAAAAGAAGGGAAGTTAGGAGAGGGCAAGTCACTAAAAAAGGTGGGTGGTGGAGGAGGAGGACATACAGAAAAATGTATTGAAAAGATAAATGGAGAAAAAGAGAGATGGTGAAAAGGCTAAAGAGAAATTAAATATGGGGGAATGAATCAAGTGAGAATAGCAGACACGATAAATGAATAAAGGTAGCTGGAAGAGGTATTAGAAATACAGTAGGTATAGAGAGAAAGATTGGGAAATAAAAAAAAAATGGATTTCAAGATTCTTTTATATTCTTATATAACATTTACCACAGTCCATTATAACAGCAGTCTTTTTTGGTGGGAAGTAGCAGGTGAATATCTATTTCCGCCCACTGGTAAGAAATGGTATTGCAGTTTAATGAATGAAGACTAAGACAACTGAAGAGAAAGTACAGTATCTGAATAAAACAGGATTTTTTATTATATATTTGGTATAATATGGTTGTGATGTCACAAAATTAAGCTATAACTCATGAATATTAATTAGGTTATTCAGAAACAAAATAGCATAATCTGTTACTATTCTAATAGTCTTTTTGATGGATCCTGCCTGTAGTAAAGTATGTTTATATTTTCAGGTCAAAACTGAAATTAATAAAAATACGAGTATCATTTTTTATAGTTGCATTTTTTAACATAAAGATAGGGCATAAGGTTTTTTGGCATGAAACTCTTTCACACTGGCCCCGGGGCCATCAAACCATCATAATCTTTTAAAATCACAGTTTGTCAAAAGTTCTTTATTTCTTTTTTTTTTACATTCACTATTCACTAACATTACCTCTATTAACTCCTGCTTTGATCCAATAAAATCTACACGTGAACTGTGTTGTGTGCAATCCTATTACAGTATTAGACTGCCTCTACTGCTGTAAGTCAAGCTGATTTCGAAGTATTGAGCCAGAACTAAAATACTATTCATTCATTTGATTAAGAAAAATACAGTGAAAACAGACCGACGAACAAATGCTGATTTAAAAACACAAGAGAGTCAGAGAGAGAGAATTGCTGGGAAACACCAAAGAAAAAAGGATGGTGTATAGAAGGAGAGAACGCACTGGAAGTAGAGAGAAAAAAACGTGAGTAGGAAACGTGAGGTCAGTTCTAATAATACTGATAAGACCTTGTCATGGCCACCACACCATCTCATTCTAATGGGAAGAATGGAGGCAGTGTGGGACAACTGTGTGTGTGTCTGCCAGGTGTGTGTATGCATTTGGGATGTGTTTGTATGCGTGTGTCAGATTAGTGTTTGTTTGTTAGAGTTGTTTGTGTGCTGTCTGCAAATTTCTTTTCTCCTGTTCCACTGGATCCCACATATTGGACTGGCGGTGCTGATCTGGCAGTGCACGCACAGGAAGATTCAGTTTGATGCAAATCATGTCTACGGTACGCGCAGTGTGTGTGTGTGTGTGTGTGTGTGTGTGTTTGTGTACATGTGTGTGTAAAAATAAAAAAAGCTGTGCATCTTTTATCTCTATTCATTGTTGTGGGTGTATGTACTTTAGTAATACTATACATCAGAAAATGCTCATGTGTTTGTGCATGTGTTTGATTGCGTATCTGTTTTGAGTACGAGATGCCATGTTTCAGTGGTCAAGCAGGCAGATGACCAAATGACACAGCACTTTAATATTTTGATGTCACAGTGAGCAAGCATTGCTCATAGGGAACTGATATTTAGAGGCTTATTAAACTTTTTTCAATGGCTTGATTCCAGAATTAGGCTACTGTATTTACTTGATTCTTTAAGAAGTAGAGATGGAAAGTGAGACAACTGTCTGACGTATACAAGCTAGTATATTTTACACTAACATGAATGCTAATGTTAGTGTAAAATGGCACAATATCTTGACATAGCTTAGTTTATAAATCTGAGAAGACTCCAATTTGAAAATAAATTTTTCAAATTGTAGTAATTTAAAAAAATAAATAAATTAGTGTTGTTATGGTATCACTTTACAACACTTTACAATAAGGTTTATTAGTTAATGTATTAACTAACATGAAATAACAACGAGCAATACATTTGTTACAGCATTTAATAATCTTTGTTAATGTTAGTCGATAAAAATACAACTCTTCATTGTTTGTTCATGTTAGTTCACAGTGCATTAACTAATGTTAACAAATACAACCTTTGACTTTAATAATGTATTAGTAAATGGTGAATTAATATTAAGTAAGATTAATAAATGCTGAAGAAGTATTGTTCATTCTTAGTCCATGTTAACTAAGGTAACCTTATTGTAAAGTGTTACCGTTGTTATAGTATTTCCATCACAATTGACACAAATCTGAATTGAATGAATCTGTTGAGTACAAATTATTTAAAAACTCACTCATTGTACTAAAGAAGGATCGTCGCCACCTACTGGTCTAGCGATGTAACACTTCTTCTTTTTTTTTTTTTAACAGGATCGGAAAATTTGAGTTGCCGGGATGAATCAAAATCCGAACTATGTGCTGGTAAGGCTCAGCTGGAAAGTGAAGTAGTTCGGCAATCAAGTTAATGGACATACTGTAGTTAAAGGGGTCATGACATTGGTTTGTTTTATTATTTTAATGTTCCTTGAGGTTCACTTATTAAAGTTTCGCTATTGCACATGAGTAAGGCCCTGTCCCAAATGGCACCCTAACACTCTAACAAAGAGTCCGCACTATCGTGACATAACGCCACTTTGACAGTCGGGAAGAATACTGTAGCAGAGCTCGCTTCAGCGCGGGCAAAAGTGTGCATCAAGGGCCCATATCGACCGCAAAGGGGGCACTCGCAAGGATTTTAGCACTTCCGGTTCCCTTTTTTGTTTTAAATAGGATTTTGGTTAGAGTCCTTAACCTTTGTCGCTCTAGCGGTTAATAAACAGAACTGCATGCGGATTAACGCACGGACCTACTGGGCACTTGCCCAGAGCACTGGGCCAGCAGGGGGCCCTGTCAAATGTATATATATTTTTTTTCAAATAATTATTATTATATATTTATTTTTTCAGTAAAATTGTTGAATATTGTGGAATAATGTGATTATTTTCTGCAGTTGCAAAGTATTAACTGGTAAATAAATCAAATAAATCATTTTAATGTATTGCTGCGCTGTCGAGAGGGACATCTAAAGGCGAGTTAAAATCATTGCGTAATATAAAGTCGCGTAGAACGGTTTCTCGAAAAACAAAACATTTTATTTTTATTTTTTTTAAACAAAAAAAGTTACAGACTGCAGCTTTAAATTGCTGAAATAATGTCTATAGTGAACACAAGCTCAATACAATTTCAAGTTTTATTTTACGACATAAAATACATCAGTATTACCCTTTTACAGTCTGGTATTATTACCCCATGATCTTGAAAAGGGCGGTTGCTAAGAGTGGCTAAAGGCTAAATGGGACTAGGCTGTCGGGGACATTAAACGTCATCACGTAAGATCAGTTCGCTTTTACCATAGACAGTATGGCTTTTACAGCCTCGTTATGCTTAAGTGTGCACTTATAAACTCACTTTCTGGGAAAATTTTCTTATATAAAAACTGAAAGAGTTGTCGGAAGCGTAACGTTAGTGGTGTAGTCAACTGTTACTACCTTTAGCTTTTTACTTCTGGTGACTGCATTTAGCCGTCAAAATTCATAAAAGTTGTGCTCATCTGTGAAAATGATCTTGATGGATTCTAACTGCCGATTGGACTACAAAGTTAAGTCCTGCACCACTCTATTACTCACACTTGTATTATATAATTTACAGACAAATCATTATGAAATAATTTACTTACTGTTTGTGATGTTGCTGCTGTCCGATCCAATACAGTTGGCTGCTTCATCTTTCAACAAAAGTTTCTTTGCGAACTCTCCATTACACTGTGCCTTCGTTTACAAAACAATCTGCAGTCAAATGCTCTGAACAAACAAATAAAACTCCGACGCGATCCAGGACGCCATTAAAAAAAAAAAAAAAAAAACATCCACTTGTTCCTGATGCGAAAAGTGTACGGAACATGGTTAGTCTACGTTATCTTTCTGAATTCTGTACCGAGACGCAAACGAGCTGTTTAAACAGGACGCTTCAAAGCCAACATTCTTTCACTCTTCCATTTGTCCTGTTGTCCACAGACTCAAGTAGGCTACATGTACGTACTACGTCAGAAACTGAATGCGCATCTGTAGACAGCGTCAGTGATTATAATGGGGTCTTTTTGACGCGATGCGACGCTCACATACAGTATAGAGCTGGTAAGTCCCGCCCCTTCCGCTAATCCCCCTGGACCTCTAGGTTGAAAAATCGTCAATGCAAGTGAATGGGAGAAAATAATTATTTTCTGGTCCCATTTGAATTTTGCCATGAATGTGAACATATGTTGTCTGTTAATTTTTTATATAACTTTTCATGTTACGAGTTTGACAGTATATGGTATGATTCTTCGGCTAGCAGTTGTGGAAAAGACATAACGAGAAAGACTACATGTCGCCTATGTGACGTCACCCCATAAAGTTGACTTACCCGTGGTTTTCACCAACCTCAACGATTTTGTCCTCTCCCTGAAAGAAGGCGGTGAAGTGCACCAAAGACACAGCCATGTTTAGCGGGATCCGTGAGCTAGTGTCCGTATGCGAGTGGTGGTGACGTTTCAAACGCGTCGAAAGCAGCGAAGAGTTGTAGTCCACAAAGTGCTCTCACACAAAGTCTAACCGTATCAAACTTCTACCCGCTAAATTGTAGCATTCTTTACACGAAAAGTTTCAAAGAAAAAATTCACAGACAACATATGTTCACATTCATGGCACAATTCAAACGGGACCAGAAAATAATTATTTTCTCCCATTCACTTGCATTGACGATTTTTCAACCTAGAGGTCCAGTGGGGTTAGCGGAAGGGGCGGGACTTACCAGCTCTATAGGCAAAACGCAGCCGTTATTTATTCTTTCGCCTGGCTCCGCTGACTGCGCATGCTCCTCCTTCCCAAACGGACTAGTCCTAGGCCTTTACTTGACGCGCTCGCTGTTGTACTCAAGCCGCTTGTCCACCAGCGTCTCGATTTCTGACGCGACGCCAAAGTCCATTCATTTCCTATGGAACTACGTCAGGCAGCAAAAACGCCCCCCCGCAAAGCATGATGGGTCGCGTCGATTTGGTCAACAGCGGCGCTGCAAAAAAGTATCTCGGTAGATACTTTATGCAAATGAGAGCGTCAAAACGCGGGGCAGCAGCCAATGGAAACTCGGCAGCGAGAATTTGTGTATGGGCGTTAAAACAAACCCAGCCCCCAAACAGCCCACAAACCCAGCCCCCAAGCAGCCCACAAACCCCGCCCCCAAGCAGCGAAAACGTCACAGGCGTCGCGTCGGAACAAAAATTGATCGGACGCTGGTGGACAAGCGGCTTCAGTGTTGCCAGATTGGAAATGTCTTAGTAGGCGTACCAGAAGCTCAAAATTATCATACACGAGTCAAACGCACAGAATACGACTATTTATTGACCAAAAACTTTTTGACACGACATGAAAATTACTTTATTGCTAAAATATTGATCTCAGCTTGGAAAGCGGAAGGAACGTTTTTTTTTATTATTATTATTATTATTATTATTATTATTTACTTTTTTCTTCTTCTTGCAAAACATACAGAGATGATCACAATTCTGAAATTATCATACATTATGGTATTTTTTTCCCCATTATTGATCGTACAGAGGTCAAAATTATCGTACAAATACGATAATTATCGTAAGTCTGGCAACACTACTATTCTTTGAAACAACAGGGGGCGACTCTGAGTAGGAATTGTTTTCTAAACCATCAGGAGGCAGCGTGATGTTTGATCAAGGTACCATGTGATGTTTGTTTTTCATTACACCTCACCAAACCAACTACAAAATAACCAAATAATCGTGTAAAATCCAGTAAACCTTGAGATTATTACTCGTAACATTAGAACAACATATATGGACTTAAGAAGACTGGATATGAAATATAAAATATGTATAAAACAAATTAAACAATCTCTTAAATATGTTTTAATTTCATTACATATTTTTATTTAATTTCATGAACATTTTTATTAAATCTTTATTTTCATTAAAAGTGCTTATTTCTGCTATTGTAGGCTTATTTTGTAAATGTAAGCAATTCAATTGGACAAGCGCAAACTGGGTGCCTCGGCTCGAAGTCGTGCATCTATGAAAATGGAGCCATGCGCAAAGTTACAAAAAAAGCCGTGCACAGACCGCCCACACCTCGTGCAGCGAGTAAAACCAGTCTGAATACCAACTAGGCTCGGCCTATGGTTCAGTGATGAATAACTATTCGTTGATGTCTTGCTCTGGAAGCAGTCATATGCAAATGTATTTGGCTGTGTGACATCACAGATCCCGCAATATCAAAACAAGCCATTTTTGAAGCTTGATTAAATAAATGCTTTGTTTATAATAAGGAGGATGTCATGACTCCTTTAAGTCACACTCGTCTGTGTAGTCAATTCTGCTTTGTAGATTTTGGGTTCAACTACCAGCCTTACATTTTTCTTTATCATTCTTCTTTACATGATAACTAAGGTGACTAGATTTAGTACAGTTTTAATATTAATAAACTAACTTACATTAAATGTCAATTTTAAATTAGTTTGCGATTATTTATTCTATAAATATTGAAATATGAAGCAAGATATTATTCTAACTAAAGTCCAGCATACACTGTTTAAATTTGACCACAATTTTTGCCATCTGAGACTAATTTCTGGGATCGTTAAGGATTTCTTTTGGCGTTAACACTGTACACACTACACAATCTGTCTGTCTTTGAGATCACAATGCACAATCTATCATTACATTATTTTAAAGGATTAAAAAAATCGTACAGCATATAGTAGGTTTAAGACTTAATTATTTTCAAAGGAATTTGTTTCCAGAACAAATTTTCAGGACCATATAGAACTGTGGCTAGTCTAGAATAGACTATTTTGGAAGTTAGTAACATCATGTTTTCTTCGAGATTGGTCTTAACTTTTTTGAGCTCAGTTAAATAAAAAGGTAGTTTGGCCTAATCTGAATCTGAAAAAGTAAGAGTGATTACCTCTTATATAACTGCTAGTTGGTCAAACTAGTTTTTAAGACACAGTCTTAACATAGACTCTACGTTAATGCAACTGGCCCCAGATCACACTACATTTAATGTTGCTAAAGAGAATTATCTGGTGTTAAGGAGGTTTAACTCGGCACTGTAAATAACTTGTTTAAATCGCAAAACAGGATTGGAAGGTTCATAGTGATCCACGTCTTTAACCCGTAGTAACTAACTGAGACATGACTGTCTGGGTGTAACCAAACACAACAGCATTCAACCAGTAGACAGCAACATACTGGAGTCTGGACGCTGCATCTAACACTAACGTTGACCAACACCCAGCAGCTGTTGCATGTTAGAGTCATAGAGTTTAATCCGGGCTCTACTATAATCACTTTAGGATACTAATCTTGGTGACTAAAAGTCTTCTTTTTTTTTTCTAAATGGAGTAATGAAAGATAAATCTACCTCACCAGTACTGGATAATGTGTTAATTTACTCCTATTTACTTTAATTTCCTTAATATTTAGGATTTTTTTCCTCCTGGTTTGGGGCTCAGATTTACACTTGCCTTGTCAACATCTTTACTGCCCCACCACAAAATACATATTTGTTAAAGTCACCAATGGACAATTCCTAATATTTTTTATAGAATATTGCAGTATTTTTATGATTTATCCGTGCACATCATTTTTTTTCATGATGATGTTTACTGATGCGAAGGCGGGACAAAGTGTGCCACATATGTGATCACAGCAATGCAAACCACAACGATCCAATCAATTTGCGATAGACAAAATCAAGTCCTACTTTTTTTTTCTTGTTCGAGAAGCTGTTTCACTCATAAACACACACACACACCTCCTCACCATATGGTCATGATATTTTGTTCATACCATTGTATTCTCAGAAAGATCATATGGAAGTGTGCTAAAATTTAGTCAAGTCAGAGCTGTGTTCATTGGATGAAAAAAAAGTATATTTCTTTTCAATAACCTTGTTACAGATGGAAAAATCACATCTACAAAGTATTTCGATGGAACCCTGGGAGATGTCAACTGCTCTACCACCCTACACAATGGCTGTAAGTGTGTGTGTGTGTGTGTGTGTGTGTTTGTGGGAGAGAGAGTATTTTTGCACTGCATATTCACAGTATGACCTATAGGAAAATATAGCATAAAGGTCATGTTGGTGTATGCTTGTCCAACCATGTGTGTGCAGTTTTGTTCCTCTGTGTAAATGTTTTGTGTTTGTATCTGATTGTATTTCTGCATAAAGATCACATGGCATGGGATTAAAGTGACCGTAAATGCAGTTTGTATGTGTGTTTTAATCAGAACACTAGAAGCACGTGGTGCATCAGATCATTTTAAATTTAGTTATGACGGGGGTGGATACTGTGTGTGACACTGCATGCCAGGGTGGAGGGTGTTTATACTGCCGTCACGCTCCCATTCAGTCAGTCGGGGAGAGAGTGGTCTGACAGCGAGAGAAAGGTTGACAGTTCACTTCAAAATTTCTCTTGTCGTCTTCAGGCCATCTTGTCAAAATGCAGCGTTCAGCACCTGTGGACCCCACAAAGATGGGTGTTGGAAGGGCCATCGCTGTCCTCACCTCTGGAGGAGATGCACAGGGTGAGGAAGTGTGTATTTGTGTGTACAGGCATTTATGGAGACTAACTCCATGGATGTAGATACAGAACAAGTTTGCTGAATCCTTTGGCGCTTTAAACTGTTCTGGGGTCCAACTTTAAGCATTTGTCACAGCTTTTTTTTTTTTTACTTAAGTTCTCACATACTGAATCTAACAAATCAGTGCTTTAAAACATAACTTATCCATAATTTTATGCTGTGGCAACTTCATACAACAAAACCCATAATCTGCCATTGGTCTTGTATTAATAAATGATTTGGTCATTAAGTTTCTGTGTACTAACATTCAAAGCTTTGGGGTCAGTATGCGTATAAATTCTCTTATGCTCACCAAGGCTGCATTTATTTGATTGAAAAACAGTAATATTGTGAAATGTAATTACAAATTTAAAATAATCGTTGTCTATTTAAATATATATTTTGAAAGGAAATGTATTCCTGTGATGAAAGCTGAATTTTCAGCATCATTACTCCAGTCTTCAGTGTAACACGATCCTTCAGAAATCATTCTAATATGCTGATCTGGTGCTCAGGAAACATTTCTTATTATTATCAGTTTGTTTGTAACGTCATAAATGTCTTTAATTCAGCAGGGGCACATTAAATTGATCAAAAGGTACAGTAAAGTGTTAATTTCTTTAAGAAAAATCATACAGACCCCAAACTTTTGAACATTAGTGTAGATGTTTTTGGGTAGTTGAGCATAACATGCTCTTAATGATGAGTATATTCAACATAAATCATGATTTTAGGTTACAATTTATATGAACACATAATAGTATTCATTTTAGTATTTAAAATAAAAAATATTTGATCATTTTTCTGCAACTTTTTTCTAAAACCTATGTATTTTTGTTCAATGGAACACTAAAGGAGATGTTTATACCGTCAAACACTATAAAATTACATATGAAAATGCTCATGATACAAACCTTGTTCATGTTTCTGTGCATTCAAAATGTGTGCAACTTGTTCTCCTCCTTTTTGTTGTTGCATAGATTTCAACTATATAAATCGTCATCCACTTTTGTTATATGGAAAAGAGCAGCAAGGACATTCTGCTAAACATCTCCTGTGTTTCATGAAATACAAGAATAGGGGGTTTGGAATGGCATGAGAGTGAGCAAATGATGACATCATTTACAGATTTGGGGAAACTAAACCTCCATGTAGGAAGGTTTTTTCCACTACAGAATCAAGAGTGATATGCAGTTTCCTCCTCTTTTGTATTAAAATGCAAGGTATAAAGTCAAATGTGTGTGGTATTGAATTTGGGCATAACTTGATAGATGATAATTTAAAGTGGTTGTGTTGAATCCTTGATTACCTGATTGAACTACCACCCCCTCATTTACTATATCAGCCTTATTGAATGAGCAACAGGAATCATATATCAGAGAGGTCACGAGAGGTGCTAAAGCTTTCACACTGACCTTTTATCCAACCTTTAGCAGCAGGAAAAAGAACTGACCTTTAACCTTATCTGGTACCAGCTGCAGAATAAGTCAAATAACTGTGTAATGTCAACTAGTCCTAGAAGTACCTTAACTATGGCTGTCCCATCGTTCCCTCTCCCTCTCACTCAATTCCTTCCCATGATCTCTCTGTCTGGAGGGTGTTATATTTAGCCGGTGACCTTTGGGGAAATGTGGTTGCTTTGGAGAGCTGGGCAATGAAGCTTGCCTGTTGTCCTCTCTGGTTCAATCTTAAATGAAACTTGAGCCACTTAGATTGCCCTTTTCAATGGGACTTAACCACCATGTGGGTATGTGTGACCAGATGACAAGATAACAGGTTTGGAATAAAACCAAAAACAGTTTCCAGCTACCTTTACTAAGTGTCTAGCAAATCAAAATACTATAAAGTATGTCCAGTAATCATGATTCATTAATTATTATATCTCAGGCATGAATGCTGCTGTCCGAGCCACAGTGAGAGTTGGGATCTACACCGGTGCGAAAGTCTATTTTGTGCATGAGGTTTGTACATCTAAACACACTCATACACACATAAGAAACAAAGAATTAAAAGTGAAAGATTGGTATGCGCTGGACACAAAAATTGAGAATTTGTAATTCTAATTCACTGTTATTCACTTATGCGGGAGAAATTCAATTTCCAATTCACTCAGCTCTGGCTCAATTCTAAGTCTACTCAATCTTTTTAAAGTCTATGCATTATTTAACATGTGTGTGCATTCAATTATGCATCCTCCAATTTCTGTGTGCGTCTAGGGTTATCAGGGCCTAGTCGATGGAGGCGATAACATCCGACAAGCAACTTGGGAGAGCGTGTCAATGATGCTGCAACTGGTAATTTGATAATCTTTTCACTGGTAATATTTCGGCAATCATATCGTGTGTGTTTTCTATCAGCTGTTTGGAATCCGAACTAGCAATTTGTGAATGAATCACTATTTATCTAATTGGTCAAATGGGTTTGCAAAAAGGTCTGAAATAGTTTGCGATTCAGTTTGATTCATTCAAACAGTGTTCTGCAGCTCAGACTGTAGAGCATGGCACTAGTAATGCCAAGGTCATGGGTTCAGTCCCCAGGGAATGCGTCGACTGATAAATTGTATCCACTTTATTTAGCAACTCGGAACTAAGCTATTTTCTGTGAATGAGCGAGACTCCATTAGCCGCTATAGGTAACTAGAACAAAGTGCAGTAATTGGCAAAACTATTTGCACTGCAAACCAGTGTGTTTATAATTACGACGATGTATTAAAAATAATATGGTGAAAAATATCAGTTTGCAATATCAAGCAGCATAACAAGCTGTTCTGTATAAAATAACTGGAAGCGGATGACAATGAAAGCCAGGCACATTCAATTTACAAATGGCCACTGTGGACACATTCAATGCAATGTAAATTGCTTTGAATAAATGTGTAACTGTAAATGAAAATTTTATACACTTGCAGTGGTAAAACAAAAACGGCACTGGATGAGGTGATATTTACCTACAGTCCATTGTATGACACAGAACTTGCATGCGTGTGTCAGCAATGAAGCTGCTCTTTATTGCACGTGCAGTTTGTGAACAAGCAGCACACTCTGTATTGCAGGTAAAATTTGTATCCATGTATCCAAAACAGTATAAAAAAAATAATTAAAATATGGGGATGCTTTTTGATGGGGTCCTGTGCCCCAGTACTTATGAAAGGCTAGGAACGCTCTTGCCTTCAACACACATTTATGCTCATTCAGCTGACTCTTGTGCACACATCAACACAATCAAACCATCACTGAAACTAAAGGGTGAGTGCATCAGGTTATTTTTGTATGCATGTATGAGATCATATTGCATGGTAGGCTATAACCACTTTGATCTAGCACAAAATGCCAGAGTTCATCTAGAGATTTCTGCTTTTGAGACTTAGGGTAATATTAGATAGACACACATACACACACACTACTGCCTGTGCCTACACTACAAATTACCATGTGAGTAATGGCACAAGCCATAGACAAATTACATTATGACAATGCTGATTGGCTGATGGCACCACAAGACCGCAGACAGTTTCAGGGCCCTATCTTACACCTGGCGCAATGCAGCACCATGCGCAATGCAAATGTTTTTTGCTAGTTTCAGTCCGACGCAGTTATAATTTTCACGTCCTGTGCCACGTTGTTTAAATAGCCAATGCATTTGCGCCCATTTGTGCACCCATGGGCATGATGGTCTGAAAACTAGGTGTCTTCTGGTGCATTGTTGGCACGTTGCTATTTTGAGGCAACAGAAATAGACTGCGCCATTGACTAACTGAAACCTGGTCTAAAGTCAATGGTGCAATATAAGATCGTTAAAATAGGGCCCTCAAACCCCTTACTATCCAGCCAAACCTTGACTCATTGGCATCCTATACATTATGTAGTCAATAACCATCCACAGCACTTTAGTATCCCATACAGAAAAAAAAATTATTGAATTATATTTTAAAGTGTCAAAAATATATGTGGCATATATTCCAAATACATTGAAATATATTTGCATTGTTGTTCACTTATATTTATCATTTTGAAATATATTCTGAAATATAACAAAAATATGTGATGTTTAGTGTGAAATATATTTACATTTATAACATGTAATGTAAAATATATGACAAAATATATGGTCATAAAATGTTTAGCTTGCTAAAGAAGGGTCGAAAATGTATTTTGATCATAGTAATTCCTCTACCTTTTCCCCTATACACAACAGTAGGCTACCATATTTCACTACTGTATTATGACACACAGCTATAATAAATACTGTACTTACATTTAAATGACTGTAATGTAAAATGACAGATAGTTGCTTTCCTAGGACTATTAGGCCATATTAGGTGGCACGTACCTAACACTAAGTGCAATTATTAGATTTATTGTTGTGTTTTATTGACATCTTTCCTGAAGTCATTTAAATATTGAAAAAATGCACAATATTTATGATGCAAGTATAAGTGACACTCCAACAGTGAAGTACACTTAAACAATAGATAGAACTCCGTGTCTAACACTGCATACACACACTATTAAATAACTGTATTCAATTCTGTAAAAATAGGGAAAAAAACTCTGCATTCTGTGTGTTATTTCCTACATAAAATAGTCATTTTAGGACCAGTAGGAAAAATGTGGGCGGGGGAAGTGGTAGAGCACTTCTCTCCCATGCCCACATCCACGGCTGAAGTGGTCTTATATTTAACTAAAATATATTTTCAAAAAAAAAAAATATATATTTACATATATTTAACTAAAATATATTTATTGGGCCAATGCAGAACATGAAATCCACGGGGAGGAGTCGGATCCAGATCCAACTCCTCCCACCTTACATACCTAAACCTACCAATCTCCACCCCCTGATCCCTAAACCCACCCCTAAACCTACCCATCTCCACCCCTAAACCTACCAATCTCCACCCCTTATACAAGATCCGACTCCTCCCCCCGGATCTTGTGTACTGCATTGAGGTGCTACTGCCAATTTTGAATATTTGCATATATTCCAAAAATATATTTAAAAATATATATTATATATATTCTTTTGTGTATGGGATATTCCTCTGTATTTCTGATAATTTTTCTTATTTACCTCTTTCTATTTTGTCAGGGGGGCACAGTCATTGGCAGTGCCCGCTGTCAGGACTTCCGCACTAAGGAGGGTAGAACTAAAGCAGCATGCAACCTGGTGAAGTTGGGCATCACTAATCTGTGTGTAATTGGTGGAGATGGCAGCCTGACTGGCGCCAACGAGTTCCGTAATGAGTGGAGTGAACTGCTCCAAATCTTGCTGAAAGCAGGTAGGACTACACCACCCGGTAATCCTTGTTGGCCTTTTACATCAGGGGTTTTAAAACTTTATGTCCCAATTTATCCATCCATCCTATTCATCAAGAACATAACATAAAACATACCATTTTTAATTCAAATAAATGCTGTTCTTGTGAACTTTCTATTCATCAAAGAATCCTGAAAAAAATGATCACAGTTTACACAAAAATATAAGCAGCACTTTTCAACATTGATAATAATAATAAGAAATGTTTCTTGGGCACCAAATCAGCATATTGCAATGATTTTAGAAGGATAGTGTGACACTGAAGACTAGAGTAATGGCTGAAAACATTCAGCTTTGCCATCACAGGAATAAATTACATATTCAAATGTATTCAAATAGAATTAATTTAAATTGTAAAAATATTTTACAATATTACAGTTTTACTGTATTTATGACATACATGCTGCCTTGGTGAACAAGTAGTGTATATGGTGATCTCTGAGAATATGTTTTGGCTTTGTAAATATATTAAATATGTACATAATCTTTTGCAGAATGTAAGACACTGTACCTTTATATAAATAGGGAGACTGATGAGAAGATTCAATGTGTCAGTTATAGAGAGATACACATAAAACTCATGCCTGTCTGTCTGTGCTCATACTGTAGGAAAGATCACAGCAGAGGAGGCTAAACGTTCATCTCATCTGAACATCGTTGGGATGGTTGGATCCATAGACAATGATTTCTGTGGCACAGACATGACCATTGGCACCGATTCAGCTCTGCACAGAATCATGGAAGTAGTGGATGCCATCACAACAACAGCTCAGAGGTAAATGCATACACACACATGTATGTACATATGGTACTACACAGTTGCATTCTGAGCCTGACAACACATTGATTTGTCTTTGCAGTCATCAAAGAGCCTTTATTCTGGAAGTGATGGGCAGGCATTGTGGGTATGTTGTAGTATGGATGCATGATATGTCATTCTGTTGTTGCATGTTACCATATTATTTGTTCTAAAAAAAAAATCCATATCTTATGCTAATAAGTGTTTGACTTGATTATTGATCATAAACCAGTTGCAGTAGTATTATGCACAAGGTTACCACCAGTGTTATTTTAGTATCATTGAGTTACTATAATTTTTTTAATATTTTGAATACGTTTTTATTTTTGTATTTTTATTACATTCATTTTAATTTTATTAAAAAAAATAATTTAGTTTTTGTCATTTTTATTACTTATTTCTGTATAGTTCTTTATTTCAGTTTTAGCTTTAGTTACTTTATCACATCACGATAACTAAATGAAAAATGACTAATGTTGCTTTGGAAACTAGCTAAAATAAAATTATAATATTATAAATTAATATGTAATGGCTTGGTTTCAGAGACAGGGCTTAGACTAAGCCAGGACTAGGCCTTAGTTAAATTAGGACATTTAAGTAGCATTTATTAAAACGTGCAAAAGCTCCAGTTAACTATAACATTCCTTGTTATGACAGTGTGTAACCAAGAGTGTACGTATTTTTTTGTGTAAATATAGGTATTTGGCCTTAGTCACTGCCCTGTCGTGTGGCGCTGACTGGGTGTTTATTCCTGAGATGCCTCCAGATGAAGGATGGGAGGACCATCTGTGCAGGAGACTTACCTATGTAACATCTATACACATTATAATGCCTTACTTATCATCATAGTCAACATCAACATCAATATATTCTGTCCAATATAATTATACTGTCTTAATTGTGCAGCAAAGAAGCATTGGCCATCGTTTGAATGTCATCATTGTGGCGGAAGGTGCTTTGGATCGCCACGGCAAACCCATCACCAGTGACTTTATCAAACACGTAAGCCCAAACTGTCACAAAATATGATCATAGAGATTTTTTTATCATGATTAATTCTTTGTGCATGTTTGTGTTTGTTTAGCTGGTCACTAAAAAGCTCGGCTTTGACACACGTGCCACTATTCTGGGTCATGTGCAGAGAGGAGGAACACCTTCAGCCTTTGACAGAATCTTGGTATGATCAGAATCAGCATTTTTTGTTTGTTTGATGCATATGTAACATGCTCTGTCTCGTTCTCAGGGCAGTAGGATGGGGGTGGAGGCTGTGATGGCATTGCTAGAGGCCACTCCTGACACCCCTGCATGTGTGGTCAGTCTATCTGGAAACATGGCTGTTCGACTGCCCCTCATGGAGTGTGTGCAAGTGGTGAGCTGGCATAGACACATCCTGACTTCCTGGCCGCATTATTATTTTATGTTTGATGTGTTTTGATGCGGTAGTTCAAATCATATCAAAGTAACTGCTGTTCTCCCCAACCAGATATGAAAGTATTTATATGAACAGGTCGTTTGGGTTGTTCATGTTTGATGCTTTTGAAAGAAACCTCTTATGCTCACCAAGGCTGCATTTATTTGATCAAAAATACAGTAAAAACAGTAATATTGTGAAATGTTATTACAATTTAAAATAACTGTTTTCTATTTTAATATATTTTAAAATTTTATTTATTCCTGTGATGGCAAAGCTGAATTTTCAGCATCATTAATTCAGTGTCACATGATCCTGATTAGGATTATTATCAATGTTATTCTATTCTTTGATGATTAGAAAGTTGAGAAGAACAGCATTTATTTGCAAGAGAACATTTTGAGACAATATAAGAGTCTTTACAGTGTGATGAATTTAATGAATCTTTACTGAATAAAAGTATTCATTTATTTAAAAAATAAATCTCTTTCTTTGAATAGTAGTGTAATTTTATATAACATTTAATCTATTATTATTATTATGTATTTTATTTTATTTTATTGCAGTCAATTTGATGCAGATGTTTGGTTTGTTGATTTGTACCCTAATTAAGCAATTTAATTTGTAATACATCTTGTTCTTTTTTTTAGACAAAAGATGTGACCAAAGCTATGGCAGAGGGCAGGTTTGAGGATGCTGTTAAGCTCAGGGGAAAGTGAGTTCTTTATCCTTGTCTGTCTGTCTTTCTTTCTTTCTTTGCTAAAACAAACTAAACCTGTGACTGATTTGCTGTTTCTCTTCTGCAGGAGTTTTGAGAACAATTGGAACACATATAAACTCTTGGCCCATGTGACCGCCCCAGATGTGAAGGTGCGTAGCAAGATAATCGTTCATTTTATCCCATTTGTTAGATTTTACTCCAGATATGTATGAATTTCTCTTCTATATATTTATTTATTTTGATTTTCATCATCTTCCTCTTTCCATCTTTCTCTCTTTCTTTAGAGTAATATAAACATAGCTATACTGAACGTGGGAGCTCCGTGTGCAGGAATGAACGCGGCAGTCCGTTCTGCAGTCAGAATCGGTATCATTCAAGGACACAACATGCTAGCAGTACATGACGGCTTCGATGGACTTGCACACGGAACTGTAAAGTATTTAACATGCATGAGGAGTCCATATGAAGAAATGTCTTCTCTTTGATTTAAACTCTGTCTCCTGCAGATTGAACCAATTGATTGGGGCTATGTGGGAGGTTGGACAGGCAAAGGCGGTTCTAATTTAGGAACTAAGAGGTATGTTTTTTTTGATCAAATAAATGCAAATTGGTGAACAAAAGAAATCTTACTTGCCCCAAACTTGTGTAAATAGTGTGTGTTATTTTTGTATCTCTCTCTTTCTCCTTCTCTCCCTGTAGGTCACTGCCGGCTACTATGATCGAAGATATCAGTCTGAATATAGCCAAGTTTAACATTCATGCCCTGGTTATCATTGGAGGATTTGAGGTGAGAAAATCTCAAATACTACAGCCAATATGAAATCAAATATTGATATTTGTCCACCTTGTTGTTTGATTTTTACACACACTCTCTCGCCTCCCCCTTTCTGTTTAGGCCTTTGTTGGAGGTTTGGAATTAGTGACTGCCAGAGAAAAATATGAGGAGTTGTGTATTCCCCTGGTTGTTATTCCTGCTACTGTGTCTAATAACATTCCTGGATCAGACTTCAGCATCGGTGCTGATACTGCTCTGAATACTATCACGACTGTGAGAAACCACACACTATAAAATTGTATAATGTACAAATCACAGACATGTCCCCAACCATCTGTTTAATCATCTGTTTTGTGTCTTTTAAGACATGCGATAGGATCAAGCAATCCGCCGCTGGAACAAAGCGCAGGGTTTTCATCATTGAAACAATGGGGGGATACTGTGGATATCTGGCTACCATGGCAGGACTGGCTGCGGGGGCTGATGCTGCTTATATCTATGAAGATCCATTTGCCATTCACGACCTGGAGGTGAGGCATGTTAGGATGGGTGATTGGATGGATATATGTCATTTTGTTTGTTTTTAACTTAAATTTCTGGTTGCAAAATAGACAAATGTGGAGCATTTATTGGAGAAGATGAAGACCACCGTGAAAAGAGGCCTCATCCTCAGGTTGGTCATTTTGTCACACAATCTGTTTCTGCATATTTTCGCTCTTTCTTTCTCTTTCGGTCAACTTCTGCAATAATCTAGACAAATGACTCCAGTCTTATGTAATTCTTGTGCCAGCACTCTAATAGCATCAAACTGTTTTCCCTCAGGAATGAGAAATGTAATGCAAACTACACTACAGATTTTATCTTCAACTTGTACTCCGAAGAGGGCAAAGGAGTTTTTGACTGCCGTAAGAATGTGCTTGGGCACATGCAGCAGGTCTGTGTGTACAATATTGATAGTATTCTAGGGTTTTGGCCTGTGTTTTTGAACACTATTGCTGAGCTTCCTTGTCATCATCTCTGGGCTCAATTGCTAACTTTTCTCATGGTATTTTCAGGGTGGAACGCCCACACCGTTTGACAGGAACTTTGGCACAAAGATGGGTGCTAAAGCGGTGTTGTGGTTGACTGATAAACTGAAGGAGTGTTACAGACATGGTGAGTGAACAATAATTTGAATGAGTGGATGATAGGAGACTAAATGGGAGACTTAATGGGTTTGAATTGTGTTTAAATTTACAGCACTTTCCATGAATGGGTTATAATATAGTGACTGAAGTTTTAACACGCACATACACACACAAACATGCGCACACACACACACAAACACAAGGTTACATACTACTACTAATAATTACAATTTCATAATAATAAAACAATAAACATTTAAATGAATAAATAATAAGAATAATTACATATAACATGTTTTACTGCAATAAATTTATATCAGTAGCTATGTTTCCATCGACCTATTTTTATGCGAATTTTGGGAATTTTGAATTGAGGTCGATCATTTTTTATCAGATAGGAAGACATGGACATAAACTAAGATGGAAACACATTTACCAAATAAATCCCTCGATGCTCAACAAAAAAAGTCATACGAGTTCCGTCCAGAAATCCATATACTTGTGGTACATGAGGTGTAGCCTCAGAATGCAAGATGCATAATGCATGACAATTTTGCACTTGTTAAATTCACAGCTTTGCATGGAAATATAGCTAGTGTCAATATAGCACAGCTCAAACATGCATTTTAGTCTGGGACTATAGGCTTAAGCCTCGTCTTACCAGGGGGTTAATGTTTTTAAATGAGATACTTTTAATGCTAGGTTAATTGTATCTTATATAATATTGTATGTAACATATGCAATAATTCTCACAATCTTTAATGCATAAAAAGCAATTGAACACCAAAATGTACTGTATTCATTGAAAGCGCCTTACATAAATCCTTATGAACCTGACTGTATCTTTCTGTCTTTCCATAAACATCTTTCACTCTTGTATGAGCAGGCCGTATCTTTGCTAACACACCGGACTCTGCCTGTGTTCTGGGAATGAGGAAGAGAGCCATGATCTTCCAGCCTCTCTCTGATCTCAAAGAGGACACTGACTTTGTGTGAGTGATCCCCGATTCATTTCACTGTTGTTTCATTGCATTGCACACATTGTCATTCACTGAGTGAATCCCACCCGTTTCTGTTCCAGACATCGTATACCGAAGACTCAGTGGTGGCTGAAGCTCAGGCCCATTCTCAAGATTCTGGCCAAATACAAGATCACTTTGGACACCTCAGAGACCGCTACGATGGAGCATGTTATTAAGAAGAGAGGAGCAGTCTAGACACACACTGAATTACAGTGGGATAAAAAAAGATCTTAGTATAAAAGAATAATCAGCTGATCACCCTAATGTTCTTAGAAACCATGTAAACACAAAAACAAATATGGGTTAAATGAGTGACTAAATAATGACAGAATTTACAGTTTTGGTTGAACTATCCCTTTAAGTAAAAAAAAAACAAAACACAAATTTGAACTCTCAGCTGTATTTTTAAAATTTCACCACTAGGCCTATCTGGCCTAAATGTACTATTGTTAAAAAAAAAAAAACTATTGTACTGTTGTTTCTAAATAAATAAAACTGCCAGACTACATTAAACCTGAAGATTTAATTTTCGATGCTTTCACTGAACACAGAAAAGTAATATTTGTACAGTCACATTAATATCAACATGGCAACATTGCTAGAGAAATACAATTTATGACATTGCATATTTTCAGTTCTTTTTTTTGCTTGTTTATTTTTTTCTAAAAGACCAACAGGATTTAACTGGATTTATATATGTGATAAATTTAGTTTCCAAAGTGCACATTTTTTCTTATGTATATGGTAACATATATGGTATTTAGCGGTATATGTATATAACTGTTTTCTAAAGCAGAATTTTCAGATTATGAACAAATGTGAGATCAAAATAGAAGTTAATCAACATATCCAATAGCTGAAAACTTGGTGCTGAAGAGAGAACAAAGAGCACCGCCATGTGGTGACACTGCCCTTGTTACAGTAATAAGCTAGTAAAACTAAACAGGTGTCTTTCTTGATTCAGTGTTAATTAAAATGTTTCTTATAACGTTATTAACATTTGCTTTGCAAATATCAATACTCATTTCTTATCAAATTGTATAGAGCGAATACTATTCTCATCTTATTTGAATATTTTGAAGCGTGCTGCATTTGGCTTGTGGGTTGGAAGTTACAAAAGTAAGACACGCAGTGACAACTAAAATATAAGACAGGAAGAGGAAGAGGTGAACTAAAGTGACCGCATTATTCCAGTAGCTCTAGCAGGGTAGCCTATCTCTGTGATGTGATCGATAAGCTGTGTCTCAAATCCTAGTGAACTTCCTATTTAGACATCATGTCTAAACATCATAGGCGCATGTGACATTTTTGGGAACCACATACACAGTGTATTTTTTTTTTTTTTTTTAGCTTCATAGCCGTGTACCCTGCTTAAACATGCTGCAAGTGTCTGTAGCGACCAAATATGCTGTCTAGGTAGGAAGCTCACTAGATTTTGAGACACAATAGACATTTTGGCGAGAATCATGATGACGTCTCCAGTGACGCTTTGAATTCGCATTCACACATTCTGCACGACATCTCACATTTACGGTAAGAGACGATTAAAATGATTTCAAATTTTAATAGATTTAGTTGTGTTGGATTCTATCTAATTGACTTGGGTTTGTTAAGGATTGACAAGTTTAGTTTATAACAGTTTGAAAAGTACCATTTGAATTTGGAGAAAAGCAAGTTAGTTGAATTGAATTAGGAAATTGTTGCTGTAGGGCTGAAACTGGTAGACTGACCAACATACAGGATGGGTGTCCCACTTTGTTTGAAATTAATTAAATAAATAAATTAAGAAAAAATAACTAAATACACTTTTGCCTAGATAGTTAATATGAAATTGGGTTAAAAAAAATGTAAAAGATTTTTCAAAGGGTTAAAAATAGTTTCTGTTTACATGACAAGTAATGACATATTAACTCTACAATGTAATTTATGAACCCAATATTTACATAATGAACTAAAAGTGCCATTACTTGGGTGTTTTGTAACTACAAATGTACATCGTTTTAGCTTAATTAATTAGAGTACCATTCATTTTTTCCCCTCACTTCCACTCCAAACATTTTCAAGGTTTTCTAATTAGAAAATCAACAACAACAAAATACATACAAACTACCATGTTGTTAAAAAGGTGCTACATATTTTGTAGCTCTTTATATGCTTTGTCTCATATTGCTCCTATTGCAAAACCATTGTTTCTGTATTTAATTATGGATTATTAATTGTTTCAGACTTTATTTTATTCTGGCATATTTGCTTTCTTAATTATTTAAGCTACACAATTTGGAATTTATATGAAATTTTTTTTTTTTTTTTTTTAGCCGAGTTGTCTATTAGAATGCTTGCTTTACTAATGTATACTTTACTAATATACAGTATATATATATATATCAACATAATAATCAGGTGCAGTAATACATTTTTTTGTTTAAAAGAGTTTTGTTCTCTCGGTTTCTCTGAATGTTTCCGTTACCAAAACAGGGCTAACCCAAAAATCTGAATTTTTCCACACGCTACTTAAAAAAACTACTTAAAAAAACAGCTGACAGTTGCACCTAGATTAAGGTCAGATTGTTACTACTGAGAAAGTATGCTAGAATGTGTGTTTTCACTTTTGGATAAGTTGTCTCTATGTCCATTTGCTATAGTTAATGCTGAGCGATAAAGAGGAAGAGTGACATGCTGTGGTTTTGTATGTCTGTCTGTCGCCTTGGTTTACAGATGCTTGCACACATCCATCGCCTGACTCATAGTCACATGTCTGGTGTTAAGTATGTTCACATGAATGAGAAGTAGGCTATACAGCGTAGTGGAAGTGCAGTTGTGTTTTTTAAAACGTTTAGCATTTAGTTCTGTTTTTCTTGATTCGTGTGCCTGTCATATGGTATAGTATGTCACGCACATGTAGAAATCCTTTTTTTTTTTTATCAGATGTGATTTGTCATTCTGGTCCCAAAAACACAGATATTTCAATATTTATTTATATATTTATTTGTGTAAAAAGGAATTATTCCAATTTTACTTCATGGACAGTATCTTGGAAATACAGTATTAGTAAGGTATATTTCATATTAGAATTCTAATATATTCGATGAGCTTGAAATGAACTTTTTGTCATTATAACCTAAAACACTCTTTTTCTGCAGATGAAGGCTTTTGTGATAGCTGTGACAGTTCTCTTTCACTGTATACAAGGTAATGCACATAGACATCCATGCCTTTTAAGAAAAGTAAAACGTCTTTGATGCTTTTGATATTTGATTTTACTAAAGTGTGCATTTTATTATGTGCATTTTAGGGCAAGAACCATTTTGTCAATCTCACCCTTCATGTTCTGAATGTATAAGGAGTCCTGGATGTGCGTGGTGCACACAGATGGTAGGTTATCATGTGAATGGATCAATAAGTAGTTTAATTGAACCTTCCCCAAGAGTCAGTTTCCCATGATCAGGATGGAGAAGATGTCATACTTTGTCAGAGCTGATGAGAACTGAGAGAAGAGATTACTGAGAAACAAAGCGTTCACATTTAACTTTGTGCTCCCTTTTGGAGGCTCTTTCCTGCTGTGGTACCTGTGGTTTAGCATGTTTTTCTGTGCAAACTTAACAGCTGCTTCATTGTAAAACCCTGAGAGTTCAGATCAGAATACTCAAAACATTTGTTGAAACTGATTACCTCAAAAAAATTTAAGTAAACTAACTCAATTTTTTAAAGTTAACTAACTCAAAGATTCAGTTAGATCTTAAAAATGTTGTACTACACAAACGTGTTAATTACAATTCGGATGAAAAATTAAAAATGCTAACTCATACAGTTTATTTGCATGAACATCCTATTAATTCAGACCTTTATGATTAAGTGCTAGTTAGCAATAGCTAGCTTATGCTAATTTAACCATCAAAGGGTCTATCTACTCTAGCCAACATTCAGTAAAGCATTGAACATTTGCAGCCCATCCTCGACCTAACCACAGACTCTATTCTTCAACACAATGGTAACAGCTCCAACCTAACAGAAAAGTCTGTGTACCTTCGGATAATTTGTTTTCTTGTTTTTGTCTTCTAAACGGAAAAAACGAAGAAACCGTTCATTTCACATATTCGACCCTTCTCATGAACATAAATAAACAAATCTCGCATCGTTTTTTTTCTCCAATTTTTTTTTTGTTTTCATCACACTTTGTTCTACTCCGCCAAATGGAAATACAATAAAACCAAATTGGATAAACAGCTTGAATATTCGGTCTCTACATGGGTGGGAATAAAACGCCCCTTTCCGCTGATTGGTCAACCAAGATCAAGCCGTGCTGTCATCAGTTCTTGTTATTATTCTTTGTTATTATTCTTATTTTTATAGAGTTTATTGCAACAACGTTTAATCTGCTGAGGTAAACCAATAAATGGCCCAAGACAAATCGGGGCAGAGCCTAGACAGAGCTTTCTTATGTGTAGCCTACACATAAATTTGTGTGCCGTGAAATACTAATTTATCGCATTAGCCTAAATAATAATTTACGTGGCATCTGCTCTCACAACTACCCCTAGCCTACATATTTGGCACACCGCCTGTTTTATTTAGCTGACCAACTCTCAAAATATGTGTGCCGAAGCTGTCCCTTTAACAATTGTAAGGCCTACCCAATCGTTTCAACGACAGTTTCCGATGAGCGGGTGAAGGTTTACTGCGTGTTACTGTATTTTCAGCGTGGCAAAGTAGTTTAATTCCAATTAAACTTTTATCTGACTCCATTTTATCACGACCTACAATTTAGGTTAGAATGCCAATTGGTTATTGGTCATTTATATAATAGTGTAGCGACACATTTGATTATTCTATTCAACTCTTTACTTTATATTTTACCCGTTCATTAGGAATCTATGTCGCTTTGAGGTCCTCACGCCGGCTGTTTAACAAGAGTCTCACGATCACAAACTTGCCAGTTTTGGTCACTAAACAAAGGTAATTGGCTAATATCTTAGATGGTCACATTGATGCTTACTCAATCAAAGATATTTTTGTATAGCCCCCCGTTGTCAGTATACACTTGAATTAAAGTAACGTTTTCTTCAGACAGAGGTCATGGCCACTACTACAGATATAAGCCGACCAACATTACTTTCTCTGGTCTCTAGTCCATCACTAATCTGATGCAGATTTGCGGTAACATACAAATCTGTTTAATCTACTTGGAATAATAATTTCAGAGTAAGTCAGAATAAATCCAAATGTAACAATTTATTATGTCAGGTAAATGTATCATGCCAATTACATAATCAGTTCAAAGATAATAAATACAAAACATCAAATGCTCTGGAAAAAAGAGAAAAGATGTGAACCTGACATTAGAAAATACATGATGCTGAGTGTCTTGAGCACATTCAGCATCACTGGCTGATTTGAACTACAAATCGCCCCTAGCCTCTTGTGACATTTCTTTAGGTACTCAGACCAAGACAGAAACTTTCACATGGAAACATTTGTTAACAGTGGGAATTTACATTCAAGTTTACACATTTGTACCAGTCGCATTGAAACATTTCAAATGATACCAAACATGTATAGCGTTGTGTGATAATTGTTCACAATAAACCATATAGATTTTTGGGTGAATTTCAGGTGATCTCAGCATGAGAGATAAACGGAATGGGGGAACAGGAGTGAAGGAAGAGAAATGTAAATTAATATAATACTGAGGTGACTGACTCAGTGTGGTTCCGTCTTGGAATGGGCTGCTACTTTCTCGTGAGAGAGTTCAATTAATTTCCTTTTTTTTCTCAGAGAGTTGTCCTCTCTTCCAGTTTTTCCAGTCTTACACTCTTAACTATCACTACACTATCAAACATGTACTAACATGTAGTTAAGGCTGCTGTTATTCATGCATTAATCCTTATGACCCATGTTGGAGATTAATATTTTTTTCGTAAATTAATTGGTAAATTCGTGCAAACAAAGCACTCGCTTCGCTTCATAAAACTGAGGTTAAACCATTGGAGTCACATGGATTACTTTTATAATGTTTTTACGACCTTTCTGGGTCTTGAAATTAGACTGTCAATGGAGGGACAGAAAGCTCTCAGATTTCATTAAAAAGATCTTCATTTGTGTTCCGAAGATGAACAAATGTCTAACAAAAGTTTGGAATGACATGAGAGGGAGTAATTAATGACAGAATTTTACTTTTTTGGGTGAACTAACCATTTAATGTTATAATTCCTGGAATTTTATTTAAAGTAGAGAATGCTCAACGTTCATTCAGTTCATTTCTGAAGCCTTCAGAAGATTCTAGTTTATATTGCATATATTTACCAGAGTCATTTGTGCAATTTTAAAACCAATAAATCATTAAATCAATTAAATAAAGTCAAGTATATTTGTATAGCGCTTTTCACAATACAGATTGTATCAAAGCAGCTTCACAGTATTAAATTAAAATAATACAACAAGGTTTGTTTCTAGTGGAATTTATTGATTGATAAAATAAAATTAAATATCCCCAAAATATCCCCAACTGAGCAAGCCAAAGGCAACAGCGGCAAGGAACCGAAAAACTCCATCAAGTTTATAAATAAACATTTATACAATTTATAAATGTGTATAATGGGATAACGAACCATTTTAAAAATGATTCAAATTTAACAAAACCGCCCCTATATCTCCTATATTGTAAATGTGAAATAAATTGGTATCAAAATCGTTATTTCTACCCTGATTTGACCCGTATCATGATTTGGTGTTGGTCACTTATAATAAATATGTTTAGATGTTACCATATGAAGCACATTTTAAGGACATGTGTATATTATTATTATTATTATTATTATGTTTTATAATTGCTTATAATAACTGATTGTACTTGAATTGCTTATTTCCTTGTGATGCAGGACTTTTTAAAATCAGGCGAGTCTAATGAACGGCGCTGTGATTCTCCCGAGTCTCTGAAGGCCAGGAGTTGTAGAGAGGATAATGTGATCAATCCTGGAGAACATCCCTTGGTCCATATAAAGAACAGTGACCTCAGCAACAGTCCTGAAAATGTGGTCCAACTCAAACCTCAGAATGTCAACATTACACTCAGAGTTGGTGAGCTTACTCAGACATACAGCAGCATGCTGCAACTTAATGGAACATAAGCTTGAGAGTATTTACACTTTAGTGTAATTGTTCACTTTAATATGTACAGTAGATGTAATATTATACAGCAAAGATATACAGGCTTATGTATCTTACACATACAATACACCATATATAGCAATTGGCACAAAAACAACCATATTTTTGACTCTCCTTAACATTGTTAGTCAATAGTGTGAATGCAGTCCCTAATTATTTTTTTATTTCACGTGTGCAGGAGTTCCATATGAATTCACAATTGAGTTTAAGAGGGCTCAGGGTTACCCTATAGATATGTACTACCTGATGGACCTGAGCTATTCCATGAAAGATGATCTGGAGCAAATTAAAACTCTGGGGCAGAAAATCCTCAAGAAGCTGAAGGACATCACAGAGACCGTCCGGATCGGTGAGAATCGCTAACTGAAATACTAGCAGCAATGTGGCTAACCAATGATGATTTTTTAACAAATTAGGGACAATTATTTCTAAATAGAACATAATTAGTATTTCCAGGTCTGGAAAATACATTTAAATATTAAATGTATTTATTATACTCTGCTCATATTTCATAACTTATAAAACTTTAAAAAATAAATATTTTGTGTTATCATTTTATTTTAAAGTACACCACCATTCAAAGTTTGGGGTCAGTAAGATTTTCTTTTACAAAAAGAAAATTGTTCTTTTGAACTTTCTAAAATATTAAGCAGCGCAGTTTTTAACATTGATAATAAGCAATTTTTATTGAGAATCAAATCATAATTTTAGAATGATTTCGAAGGATCATGTGACATTGAAGACTGGAGTAATGATGCTGAAAATATATCTTTGCCATTACAGGAATAAATTATATCTTAAAATATATGAATACATTTATTTTAAATTGTAATAATATTTCACAATATTACTGTTTTTACTGCATTTGTATTAAATAAATACATAAATACAGCCTTGGTAAGTATAAAAGAAAACATTTAAAAAGTCCTACTGACAAGTTATCTTATTGCTTAGTTAAAAAAAGTGAAAAACGTAACTGTCAATTAAAATAGACCTATTTGAACTGTAATTTTAAAGAATAGGCAGTGGTTGAACTAGAGCTATGTTTCTGTCATTTATCCTAAGCCCTTTCTCCATATTTCAGGTTTCGGATCTTTTGTTGATAAGGAGATGTTGCCGTATGTCAGTCAGGTGAAGGCAAGACGTCTGAACCCCTGCCCCAATCGTATAGATACCTGCCAACCAGCTTTCAGTTTTCAGAATGTCCTGCCATTGACTGACGATGCCAAGGAGTTTGAACGAGAAGTTAGCAAACAGAAAATCTCTGGCAACCTGGACTCTCCTGAGGCTGGTCTGGATGCAATAATGCAGGCTGCAGTCTGTAAGGTGAGAGCTGATTTGCCATGAATGAATGGAATTACATGTAAAGATTTCATCCACAAGTTGCCATTTTTGTGTGCAGTATATCAGAGTCTGTGAAAAGCTACTGTACATGAAAAAGTATTTATTTTTTGTTTTCTCACCACAGGAGAAGATTGGATGGAAGGATGTGACACGGATTCTGGTTTACACATCTGATGATACTTTCCACATGGCAGGAGATGGACGACTAGGTGGTGTCTTTCAGCCACATAATGGACAGTGTCATCTTAATGAGAAAGGTTCCTATAATGGAAAAGCCTATGTGAGTGTTGCTCATTTAATGATGAACATTCTTTATGCGTTTTCTGTTGTAGATAAAATAACAAAAGAATAAAAATTCAACTTTAAGAGGAATATAAGTGGGATAGTTTGCATATGGAGACAAAATAAAAATCATATTCAATTCTCCTACAGGATTACCCATCAGTGGGCCATGTATCTAGAGTTCTGCAGGAAAACAATATTCAGCTCATATTTGCTGTGACTGAGGGCATTTATCCAGCATATAAGGTTTGAGGGAAATATATATACTGTACAATACTGTTCAAAAGTTTGGTGTGAGTAAGTTTTTTAAAATTTATTTTAAGAAATTACTACTTTTATTCAGGAAGGATGCATTACATTGATGCAGTTAAGAATACTGAAAAAAATATTTATTATGTTTTCCACAAAAATCTTAAGCAGCACAACATATTTATTGAGCACCAAATCAGCATGTTAGAATAATTTGATAAAAGGATCATGTAACACTGAAGACTGAAGTAATGTCTGCTGAAAATTCAGCTTCACCATTACAGAAATAAATCTACAAAATATTAATTTTATATGTAACACTGTTTCACAGTATTACTGTCTCCTGTATTTTTGGTCAAACTCAATGGTCATAAGAGAAACTTATGGAAACTTAACTAGACCTCTTTCAAAAACATAAAAAATCTTACCGACCCATAACTTTTGAACAGCATTGTGTATACATTTAAATATTTAAATATATCTATTATAATAATAATTTATATGTATTATTAAAATATAATCCTCTCTTTTTCCATCTTTCGCACACACACAAATATATTCACAGGCACTGAGTGCATTGATTCCTCAGTCTGTGGTTGGTGTATTAAAGAATGACTCTAGTAATGTTGTTGATCTCATCTCTGAAGCCTATGGGGTGAGTTTTTTCATCTTTGCTATCCTATGTTTTGACCCTATTTAGTGGCTTGTGCACTCGCCCTACTTCCCACTTGAACTAATTACAATTGGCTGTAGGAGCAAAATAGTCATCGTTTCCCTGCTGTTTTTCACTTCTGCTTGATGGTTAAATAATTTACTAAATTAACTGAAACTGTGTGTGGGTGTGTTTGTGCCTATTACATGGATGGCCTACTTTCTAAATCAATAAATAAATGGTCATAAATGGAATTATTTAAGTTTAAATTATCTTATTATGTGATCATTATTATGATCATGTGACTGCGGAGTCATATTAGAGACTTTAAACTAGCACAGCGTAAGAAACTGCAGTCAAACGGTCAATTATACAGTTTACTGGTCATTACTTGAAACTATTTTACCATAGCATGAAACAATTGACCATTCAGCATAAAGTATTGCAGACAGCCACATTTATTTTTGCTTTGACACTTTAAACTCTTTAACTAATAATTAAACAACTTATTGAAAAAACATAACTACAAATAATCAGTATGTCTACATATAACTGGCAAATTTGCCATAGATATATATGTTTTTGCTTTTATTATTTCATATGACTGTATATTTTTATATACATACTGAATATATATATTTTTTGTGGGCCAGAATTTGTCGTCCACACTGGTGTTGGAGCAGGAGGGAGCTCCAAAAGAAGTGGATGTGTCCTATAGGTCTTCATGTAAAGGGAATCAGGCAGATACTGAATGGAAGGAGAGAGGAGAGTGTCAAGGCATCAAGCATGAGAAGGTGAGCGCCACCATCAGTGGTTTCCTCATAATTATCATAAACCAGAAAAAATTTGTTTTTGTGTCTGATAAGTTTTGTTTTTTCTTGTGATTTATTATATGTATAGATTAAGTTCCAAGTACGTTTGAACGCATCTGCGTGTCTGAAGGAGCCTCAGACATTTCGGATTAGAATGCAAGGTATCAGTGAGGAAGTGAAGATCACAGTGCGTACAGAGTGTGACTGTAAATGTGGTGCAGAGAAGGCTTCTAAACACTGCAACAGTATAGGAACGCTCTCATGCGGCGTGTGCAGGTGAGCCCTCTAGCATCTCAGCAGAGAACTACACATCAGCTGACAGAATCTGTGAAAGATGTCATGATTAAAGGCACAGTATGTAAGTTTCATTGCTAGAGGTAGTTTATTCAAAACAATAACAAAGGAGTAGTTTGGAATCATGGGAGTTGTCGTCTTCACCTCCACAGCCGATGGAAATAAATCAGACGGGACTCGTGCAGAAATCATGAGCTTATCGCAGTGTTTCCGAACCCTGTTCCTGGAGGCACACCAACAAACTATTCCTAATCAAACACACCTGATTCAACATCAGCGCATTAGAGACTCAAAGACAGGGGTGTCCAATCCTGCTCCTTGAGGGCCATTGTCCAGCATATTTAGGGGCGTGTCCAGGAGCACAGGGGCTCCAGTGCGTCATCAAGTAGGGGCGTGTCCAGGAGCTCAGGGGCTCCAGTGCGTCATCGAGCCCCCGTTTTAGCCCCGCCCAAAAAATCCGGAACACAGCAACGGTGAAAAACTGTTTAACGGTCTAACTCCACAATTCAGTACTTCACAATGCACAGTCTTTGTAATATGATTTAGCAATACATTTCTAACATTTATAATGTGTTTAGAATTTTTTTTTAGAATTGCCTTTACAGGGACTTTAACGTCCACCTCCTTCTTCCCTGAACCTGAACTTTGTTACAGTTCCATTTGATCATTTAAATTAACATTAATTTATTTCATTCTAATGAAATAGCCCCAAGTGCCGAATTACTTCTCATACAGGTCACTTTATTTGACGAATTAAAGTTGTAGGGTAACGCAGCTCTATTTTAATAGGTCAAGCCATCATGCTAAAATACAATCGTACTCTGTGCGTTAGCTCGGTGGCTGGTGTGAGGTACTTGTTGCACATTGAGGTAGGCCTAAGTCAGATCAATATTAGAATATCATATTAATAAAAGCTGGATGACTTGTGTTGCTAAATGGCTCTTTCTGATTTTGCTATGTTAGCCACTTGACAAAATAGTGTTGTCTCTGAGGCATGGTACAAAAATGTTACTTGAGGTAAATCAAGAAAACAATAGATTCAAATAATAAGACTAACTGTGTTGAGCTATATAACAATGGTTAGTTTGGGATAATGTAAGTCAACATAATATATAACACTGATATTTTATCCAAAAATCTTACATATTGTGCCTTTAAAGACTATATTAAGGAATAAAGGAATGAGTAATTCAACTAAAAATTCACCCAACCCTGTATTATTTTCTTCTTCCATGAAACTGAGATTGTCCAAGGTGTTTTCCATGGTGATTTATTCTACCAAGCGCCAAAACTGTCAGCTCACAAATTTTATTTGTTAGTCTCGAATTGTAAACAGTCAGTAAAATTGTCACACATTGTGTTGTGATTGGTCAGGTGACAGTAAACAATGGGGTTTGGCCTAAAAAAATTAAATTAAATTAAATAAATATATTTTTAACTTGGCCGTATAAATCACCATCTCCTTCTGTGTTTCACATAAGAAAGAAAATAAAACAGCACCAGAATGATATGTGATGTCATGCCAACATATTGATATATTTAAATAATCTTTTAAGTGAATATGTGGTTTTGTTTGTACAAGTGTACATTTTTGTATGTCTCACTCTCATTTTTTACTTAAATTGTGTGTGTAATGTGTGTATTAGCTGTGATGAAGGGTATTTGGGTCAGCACTGCGAGTGTGTGCAACAAAGCGATGCGGACTCTACCGCCAACATGCTGGCATCCTGTCGGCCTGACAACAGCTCTCTGGTGTGCAGTGGACATGGCACCTGTCAGTGTGGCAAGTGTGTGTGTCAAGGCCACTACAGTGGGAAGTACTGCGAGTGTGATGACAATAGTTGTGAAAACCATAATGGCAAGTCCTGTAATGGTAAGCAAAATATTTGGCCTTAATATGTTTGTTTCTTTAAGTTTCGCCTTCAAGACTCACTATCTACTCCTATGCGTGGTTGTCATAGGACAGGGAACATGCAAGTGTGGAATATGTGAATGTAAAGAAAACTACTCGGGGTCTGCGTGCGAGTGCTCGCCTAGCCAAGACAAGTGTATTAATGACAAGGGGCTTTGCAGCGGTAAAGGCAAATGCACTTGCAACCGCTGTCAGTGTAACACAGGCTTCATGGGAGATTACTGCTCTACATTCATCGACGCTTGCATGCTGTTTAAGTGAGTATCTCTTCCTGTGATCTGATATCTGTTTCAAGATTATCTTTAGTGAGTTGTGCAGTTGTGTGTGGGGTTTGTTACGTCTTTAAACCACTATTTCAGTTTCCTCTGTCTGTTTGTTCAATAAGTCATACATTTAATAATGATTATAATGTTGCATAGCAAGACATTTGAAATGTGACATAAGTTGCATCCCAAATGACGCATTATACACTGTGCACTTATACACTATGCACTGATACACTATGTACTCATCCGTGTAGTGTAGGAAGTTTATAAGGTTATTTTGTCATTCAACAAAAGAGTCAGATGCTCCTCCCCCTGTAATTAAAGTCATAGATATTTATACGTAGATGCCTCATTCGATCGCTCCAGACACGAAGGCGCGCCTGCCATCTTGCAACGGTCAGCGTGCCATCACTCACAGTAAGAATCAATGATGGCACATCATTGCGCAGCTTCTGGCTGTGAAACTGCCATGATTTAAATTTCCAAAGAAATGGGATAGCCTTTTATTGGTGAAAATGTGTTGGGCATCAAGCCCTCAATATTAACTCAATATTGCAGGTTTTTACTAAGGTAATTGTAATCTTTTTACTATGGGAACTATGATTAAAGTTGCAACAGTTGAGTGCACATTCCACACTGCGTTTTTTCAGTTAATTTAGTGCATCATCCGGGTATTTAAAGTGCACTTTTTTTTTGTGTGTGTGAACACACTACTCACACTATTTATACTTAAAGGGATACTCCACTTTAAAATGAAAATTCTGTCATCATATACTCACCCTCATGTTGTTTCAAACCTGTATGAATTTCTTTCTTCTGCTGAACAGAAAGGAAGATATTTAGAAGATTATCAGTAACCAGACAGTTTTTGGGTCCCATTGACTTCCATAGTAGGAAAAAAAATATACTATGGAAGTCAATGGTACCATAAACTGTCTGGTTACTGACATTCTTCTAAATATCTTCCTTTCTGTTCAGCAGAAGAAAGAAATTCATACAGGTTTGAAACAACATGAGGGTGAGTATATGATGACAGAATTTTCATTTTAAAGTGGAGTATCCCTTTAAAAACGTCACAGAATAGTGCATAAGTATGCGAATTGGGATGCACCTATAATGTCTGGTCCTCATTAAAGCTTATTCTGGCCACCCACTTTGAATGGAAGAGACTATCTGATGGACATGTAACAAGCAACCACAGTTTGTGCTTTCTAGGCCACATTGATCTGAGATATATTATACCACATCAATAGACCAGTGTGGGAAAAAATTTATTGGTACGACAGTCTCTGTGAAATACTGTATATATATATATATATATATATATATATATACGTATTATATCACTCATAAAACAACAAAAAAGTAAAATTCACTGCGTGTGAATTTGTACTTGCTACTAAGTGCCTCAAACAAAACGTGTGATAATCTTTGGCATCCAGTCATTAGTTCTTTCTCAAGTGCTCATTGGATAAAACTGATAACATGATAAAAGTATTTCCAGGTGGAATGAAAAAAAAACCCTATTTGCTTTATGCTCTGATGCTGCATGCATAACACCAGCCAAGAGCATACTGTATAGTGTTAGCAAATCCAAGGTCATGGGTTCGATTAAAGCATGAACTGATACCTTAAATCCTATGTCCTACAAATGAAAAGTCACTTTGGATAAAAGTGTCTGACTGATGCCTTTCTCTGTTTTAATGTGTCTGTAGGGAATGTGTGGCATGTCATGTGGAAGCTGGTACTTCTGATGCCAGTGTCTGCGCTGAGAAATGTTTGAATTCTGAAATCTCTCGTCTTGAAGGCACTCATGAGCTGCATTGCACATATCAAGATGCCATTTCCTACGAAGTAGAACTTGGTGCTAAAGGCAAAATTATTCTTCGATATGCAGACCTGCCCCGTATGTATTAAAAATCATTCATTTGATTAGACCACACGTATATCTGTATGACACAGAATTGGTGTAACGAATGTTAAAAGTTAAAATGTTTTTTATTTCCTTCTGTAGGTTCCATTGATAAGACTACAGTTATAATTGGCAGCTCTGTGTCAGGCATAATTGTTATTGGCATTATAATAATCATTATATACCGTGCCTTGCTGGAACTGTATGACTATAGAGAATATCAGAACTTCGTCAAAGCACAGAACCAGACCGAATGGAATGAGGTGATGTGCACTCAGAGACACAAACACATTTAGCAGTTTAGGCTATAAATGTGGAGCAAACTATAACCTGTGTATACAAAATTATGTTTAAGTGCTTCAGTGTGAAATGAAAGAATTTACAGATTGAATATTTAACAATCTAATGTTTCTCTGTTCAATGCAGGTCCAGAATCCTCTTTTCAAAGGTGCCACAACAACGGTGATTAACCCTTTGCATATGCAAAATGAAGAGAACGCAAAGCAACATTCTGCAATTATTTAACATTCTGAAAGAGGATTCATCTGAAACGTTAATCTTTCAAAGTTTGTTATTGTAATATCTTTTTTTTTTTGTTTTTTTATGTTTTTCTATTGTACATCTTACACTGTGCAAATTTAACTTCTTTAAAATGTACATTCTAAGCTAGCAATAAAAGTATTGCAGTACAGGAGAACAGGACTGTTATAAATATGGTGATGTATTTTATGCATATTAATATGTATGCTGAACAGAAAGCCTTGAGTTTCTCTTATGATTAAATAGAGCTGTCCAGATTATTGTAAAACTAAACAACTCTATCTAAGAGAACTTGCATTTTTAAGCCATGGGTCCCTCAAGAATCTCCTCTGGGAAATCCTTATAGTCCTTATAATGTCAGCAACTTTATAGTTTACTTTGTAGTTTAATTTATTTTTTTAAATGACGGCTTCAACATTTATGTTTGAGGTATGACTTTGTGTTATTTATGTTGTTGAAAATAAAACATGAAAGTTAACCTCAGTTTATTTTTCTCATTGATCCAAAATAACTTTTCTGTATATAGAATATTTTCTTGATAAAATTCCCATAGGAAATTCCAGAGGGGACCTACAATGAATCACGTTGGCCTACCATTGATGTCTGATTAGCTTTACTGCTACGTTTAATAGGGTTATTTTTGTATTTTACTTGACCTGGGTAAGAAAAATAATAAAGGTGCCATTAAAACCAAATTGTATGTTTTCTTTCATGTTTTAATTTCAGTGTATTTAAATCAATTTAATTAATAGATCACCTTCTATTGTACGTTTCCGAAAGATTAATACTTACATTTATTGTTACTACTAAGGAAATCAGTAGAGACTTTGTTACGTAAGAATTCTAAAAACTACAGTACCCATAGTTCCTTAGCTCCACTTCCTGCCCGCAGTTTCCCGATAAGCTTTGCGGTATTTTAAACAAGTGCGCGAGTAGCGCTACATTCTGTTTTCCGCAATCCGCTGCTGTCATCCTGATAACGGCGACGCGCGACTGGAAATACAAAACATTGTACATTTATATTTATTGAAGATACATATGAACGCCACATTTCCTAACACTCAAAAAGAGTCGATATTCCTCCACATTTGACCGTTTATTCGAACATGGTAAGTGACAGGCTAACAGGTTTATTTGATTTGTTTACACGGGTTAGGGATTAACACTGGGCTGAGTTAGCTAGCTAACATGCTAGTTTGCAGATGTATGGTAAAGTGTGAAAGAAAGCATAGCAGATGATCAAACCATATTGTTATGTAATAACATTAGCTTGTTGTACATCCATGTCCTTGTCATTCAGCCCAAATCACTCTGCAATAGAAATACATATAATATATATATTATATATATATATATATATATATATATATATAAGTATTAAAGTGTGTATATATACACGTATACAACAAATATTAGTTCACCATGCCAGTTAATCATCTTAGTATCTGAAATAGTTGTCCTTATTAAGCAGTTTGTTTCGCATTGCAGACACAACAGTGATGACAATGAAGTGTCTGAGAACAGAGGAGTATGTCCAACAGTTATCTTGTGTAAAGGACACTGTAGTTCTTCATGACAAGCTTAAGGTAAAAAAAACCACAACTGTTTGTTTTGTGTATACATGTGTGAGTAAAAACAGCTTTCCAGTGAGTTAGATCCTGAGTTTATTTCATATATGATGCACACTGCTGGAGTTGTTCTTTTTTTTTTTTTTTCATCTGCTGCAGAAACATGTTGATGATGGGCTTGGTCCTTATGGTCGCACAATGTGCGATCGTATCATCCGGGCGTGCAACCAGCGCCTGGGCAGTGGGAATCTGGACCCTGTCCATCAGGAGCAAATAGTGGAGTTGGTGGAACTGGCCATCCGAGGGTTTGAATTGCTCGAAAAGTCCGGAATGCAGAACAATCCATTTTATCTCGAGAAAATAGTCTTCCACATCCTACAGAAAGTCTGTAGCCTTGGAGCTCATGGCCCTGCTTGTCGATTGGGCCAACTTATGTATAGAAGACTGAAGCGTTTGTCTGCAGAGGTACGGTATGCTTGAGTCTTAAAAAAAAATCATAAAAATAGCAAGCTCAGTAAAATGAGTATCCTTTCATTTTTTTAATATTTTATTATACATTAATCTGGAAAAATCGTGGGCATTCATTGGTCAAAAAGTGTGGAAACCCTGGAAACCGTTACATTTCTTTCGATTGTAATAAAGTATTCATATCTCAAGGTGCTCTCTGTAGACCTCATATTTAGTTTTTTTTTGTCAACAGACGGATGACTTCCATGTTCTGGTGCGGAATTGCTTTGCAGTGCTGTGGAACAGTCTCCTGTCTAACAGAACGAGTGGTTCCACCCTCTCTCCGCGGGACAGACTTCACTGTCAGCTACAAGCTTTATCCTTCAAGCTCCTAGAACAGGGGTCCAGCTCGGCCTGTTTCCCATCCAAAGTTCCTCTGTTTGTAGAGGAAGCGGTGGTGGAGCATGAACGGTCGTGTGGGTGTTTTACTCTCGATGATGTGAGTTTTCTGACCTCTGAATTACGAGAACTGTTCTTCGGCCCACAAGACTCTGCGCTGACCTGTCCCTCGCTGGCTGTGCGGTGTGAGGTGGTGTTTAAAGTGTGTAAACTGCTATGTAAGAGCCGGTTTTCAGCTGAGGCTGTTGGACTGTTGCATGGCGCACTGGAGGGGGTTGATGGTCATGTGGGTTTGCGTTCGGCTCTGAGCCTTGCAGATTGCGCTGTGCAGCTTCAGTGTGCGTTAAGCTCGGGAGGTAAATGTAGTAAGGCTTTCACCGAATGTGCACGTGCACTCAGGGTGCTGCCCCGTGCCATGTCGGGCCCAGAGTCTCATGCCTTATTAGAGGCTTGTCAGCTAGTGGTTTGGGCGTTAGAAGCTGGTCAGTGTAAAGGGATGGATATAACCACATTGCTGGCTTGCTTTTCCTTTTTAGAAGAATATCAGGAACTTCTGCTTGCACAGCAAAAGGTAAGATTGTATAATTCACTGGTACTCAATTCACATTCCAAATATGTATCAATTTTAAAAGCTTCTGTTCGTTCCAGGACTCGTTTTCGCAGCAGGTGCAGTACTCCCTTTGCTTCAGCTTTTACCAGGGCTATATTAGCACATACGATAGTCTTCACGCATCTCAGGTAATATACTAAACCTACTTTAGACCATGATAAAGTGTTTGGCTAGATGTATCACAATAATATCCTTCATTTAACATTTATGTCCAAAGGTGTCAGCGGGCGATTCTCTGGACAGGGTGCTGTTGTACTGCCAGGCGACTGCAGGACGCATGCTTGGTGAACTGCGGACACTCAACAACGACAACTTCCTACTTAAAGCAGGTACATCTTCCTGAAGTCTGCATGCTGAAATCTGATTGGATGTTTGAATACCTGAATTCAAGCACTTCAGCAGCCATACAGTGTCACATGATCTTGGAAATCATTCTTTATGCTGATTTAGCTCTCAAGAAACTTTTTTTTTTTATGTTGAAAATTGCTGTTAAAAAAATGCTGCTTAACTTTGATTTTCAGGGTTATTTGATGAATAAACAGTTCAAGAGAACAGCATTTATTTGAAATAGAAACTTATAACAACAATGTAAAAGTCTTTACTCAATAAAATAATTTTCTTGAACAGAAAAAATCTTACTGACCCCAAACTTTTGACCTGTAGTGTAAGTGTGCACATAAATTGAATTCTATATTCATTTGTTTTTGTTTTTCTTTCTAGTGTGCGCGGTGAATAATGTGGTGTATGAGCTGTTTAACAGGAAGCTGTATGAGGGAGCCTTTGGTTTGGCTGTGATTGTGTGTCAGGAGCTGTGCAAGGACTGCCCACCCTCTCTTCCTCTGGATAGGGTAAGAACAGCAGCTTCCTCTGGTCATTTTTTAGCTTTTGTTGAGATTAAAAGAGAATAAAAAGGAGCAACATATACAACTTTTGTCTTTTTATTGTGGCCCTTGAAGTACCTTGTATTTGTGTTGTCTGATCTATATGTTATAACTCTTTCAAGCTGTACAATCAGTTTAAAGCATGCAAATGTATAAATGACAATGTTAGATCTTGGATGTGGATTTATTGTGTGGATGTTTCAGGTAAATCGCTGTTTCATGCTGACGGTGCAGTGTAGCCGGCGTGGAGGTCAGCTTGAGCAAGCTCTAGACTGGATAGTGCGCTGGATTCGGGTTTTGGGCATGCAGATCTTTGATCATCTGGCAGAACCTGTGTCACTGTGGGTCAAAACCAAGTGTGATGCTGCCCGAGCAGGAGAGGACGACACACGCCTGAGGTAACCTGCACTTAGCCAATCGAAAAAGGTTCCGGTGTACTGTTGTTTGACACTAAAGAGTGAATGTGCTGAAAATCTTTCTCATTTCTTTTTTTTTTTTTGTCAGGACTCTGAGGGATGGGTTAGGAGAAACAGTAATGGATGAGGAAATTCTGATGTGTTTGTTAGAGGAGGAGTTGCGTGTGTATAAAGAGCAGACTGGAGACACAGCGCAGGAGCGCTACAACACACTCTGTGACCTCTTAGATATCTGCCATGAAGAAACACCACACACACTGAGACGGGCTACTTATCTGTGTGAGATGGCACAGGTTGTGTGCTACCAGGACTTCAGCCAACAGACTGACTGGTGGGTGACCATGATTACAGGACAATATTCATTTTATATATATATAATTTTGCTTTTGCCTCATTTGAATCAGAGATAGAAGATTGAAAATATGGAGGACTTAAACCATTTTTTTCCTCTTGGTAATCAGCTCAGCAGTTGACTTTACCCATGAGGCTTTGCGGTTGCTGGAGGCAGAGCCAGAAACCGCAGAGAATGCTGATAGGCTGAAGGATGAGAAGGCACATGCCTCCCTGTGGCTCTACATCTGCACTCTTGAGTCCAACCTGCAGGAGGTCAGTGCCTTATACACTACCAGACAAAGGTTGACATTTGACTGATCTGTTTTTTCATGATCTTAACATTCTGATCTGCCTGAAATCTGTTTATTTAGCTAGTTTGTAAGTCACTTCATATAGTGAAGGAAAAGTAACCTACTGGTGCACAACATACTTTACTTTTGTTCTACAATTTGAAAATGATGTTAATATAAAGAGTGACTAAATATGGTCAAACTTTTGGTTGTTAGTGTACACTGCTGTTCAAAAGTTAGGGGTCGGTAATATTTTTTTTTTTGTTTGAAAGTAATGTATATTTTTGTTTAGCAATGATGCATCAGGGCTCCAGACTAACTTTTTTTATTAGGAGCGCTGTAGCCCCTGACTTAAAATTTTAGGAGCGCAAGCAGAAAATTTAGGGGCACACCTTCACATTTTCCCCCTAAATAACTATTACAGACAAATGCTTTGATAATAAATAGATTAAGCGTACAGAAATTATGGTGCAGTTTTATTTTAAGATCACAGGGCTCCAGACTAACATCTGAGGGCCGCGGCTCTTAAGTTCTACAGAAAGTATTTGGTAGCACTGTGGGATGACAAAGCACTGAGCTAAATTTGAGGTGTATAGATAAAGTTAAATTTAATTATTATCCTTCATAATGTCTTAATATTATTTCAAAAGCAAAATGAGTGACAAAATAGATATTAGGGAGTGAAAATAGCCAATAAGCACCCTCAGCAGCTGTTTACAATGGTAATTTAGTCTTCTTTAAAAAAAAAAATAAGTGTGAGTTTTCCTACTTCTTGAAACTTTCAGTTTTATAAATAGAGACAATCTTTAAAGGATGAACAAAAATGTTTTGGTCGACACATAAAAAAAAAAAAAATATTTTAATAGGATATAGTTTTGAAGTGCTGTAAAAAGATGTGTAGGCTACTTTCATAACCACAGTATACCATAGTTATAGTTATGTCTGGTTCAGAATACGCAATTTTTTTGTCTGTTACTACAGTCAATGTATCAGATTACACGATTTCGAGTCTCGACTCCTAAAAATCTTGTCATGTCCTGGACAAGAAACATTGTCAGACTACACATTGCTTTACGACCAGTCATCTCGAGCCGTCTCACACACATATTCACTCGCACATGTACGCACGCACACACTCTCTCACTCTCTCTCGCTCGCTCGCTCGCTCGCTCACTCACTCACTCGCGCGCGGGCGCACACACACACACACACACACTCATTCACTCGGAACCCTTCATGGAGGACCGTTAAAAAATTAATTGTCGTGATGTCGTAAACAAAGCATCGCAGACGCGACGTCGGTTGTCGCCCACTATGAACGAGATGAAATTTACTGGTCGCACATGTGCGACTGGATGTAAAATTTAGTCGCACACTCTCAAATTTTGGTCGCAAAATGCGACCATTTGGTCGCAGTCTGGAGCCCTGTGCATGAAATTGAACAGAAAGGACAGTTCATTGGATAATGTTACAAAATATTACTATTTCAAATAAATGCTGTACTTTTAAACTTTATATTCATCAAATAATTTTTGAAAAAATGTATTACACATCAGCGCAACGGTTTTCAGCGTTTCTAATACTATAAAATTATAGTTGTTGCTGAAAATTCAGATTTACATCACACAGGAATTCATTTCATTTTCTTTAAGTTTTCAAAATCATACAAACTATTGAACGGCATTGTACGTTCCTAAAATATTATACACCTGTGCTTCATTTTCTTTTCTTTTATGTGTATAACAGGCTGTGGACACAGAGAAGCGATTGCGTGCAGTGCAGGAGGAGAATAAAACAGAACTGAATATGGATCCTGTTCCCACTAATGATCTAGAGTATGAGGATAAACAGAAATCACAAGAGAGCCAGTTAGTCTATGATGGACTACGCTTCAATCTACTGGCTCAAAGCAGTAAGCCACACACTCAATCACAGCAAATACGTACTTGCATATTGCATTATAAATTTCCAGAACATGTTTGAGAAGCACTTGTTTTTAGGATAATCTACTAATACTGTTGATTCATGTGTTTCAGAGTTAAGTGAGCCTTTGGATAGATGTTTGTCTCTATGGCGGAGTCTACTCAAGGGGTCTGTGCCTGCAGTTAGAGACCCTAAACTGACTGCTTATTCCATGACACTGATGGCTGCCCTCTACACGCTTATTGGCAAAGTAAGACTACACACCCACATCACTCACTGTGTTCTGTGCAACATAAGTCTCCTCAAACTCATTACCAAGAGAGGAGAAGTATTTGATATTTGTATTTATGTTGAATAATAAATATGTCTCTGTTAGCACCTGCAAGCTCTGGAGGCATATCAGCTCGCTGCGGCCCTTTTCCATAGCCTTGGCGATGCCCAGAATAGTGCGAATGCCTTTTGCCACTCTACCAGGGTCCTGCTGTATCTGGGCTCCCCTCAGCTTGCACAGGTGAATTAATTTTAACCAGGACAAACTTTTCAGATGACAATTAATAGCCTTATATTATTTTGTTTACACCAGAACATTGTCTGCATGTTTCAGGTGGATTTACAAAAAGCAGAACAGAGTTTGACTTCTGTCCTGAGCTCCGAAGGCACATCTGTTATATCCATGCTGGCTATGCTGCAAAAAGCACAGATACACTATGCTTTAGGACAGGTAATACTCGTTCATATAATTTTTTGTGGACCAGTGAGTCAATTTTATCCAGTACTAGACTCCTGGGAACAGTCCATTAAATTGTAATTATATACATACTGAAAAACCACTGATTTGTCCCTGCTCTCTTTTTCAGGTGGAGCATGGTGTGTGCTGCCTGATGGAGGTGATAAAGGAGTCCGCTCAGCATCATTCTAAGAGCTGGTACCTGCTCAGGGCACGAGCGCTGCAGACAGCCAGTGAATACTTGAGTCTGGACACACAGGCTTTGGACTCACAGCTACGTCAGAGCATCATACAGCATGGTCAGCTCTCATCCAATAAACACATTACACATTTTGGTACCACAAACGGAAAAGTTATATCCCATGTATAAGCTCACATAAATGTACAGTTGTAGACATTCGTCTTGTGTGAACTTTCATTAGAGCTAGAAGAAAAATATTTGCTCAGATAATATAGAATTCATGATGTAGAGCATTACAAATCGGAAGTTCAAAATATGGTGGACTGTTTATTTGGGGTCAATATTTTTTGGCTCATTTATTTGTTAAAAAAATACAGTAAAAACAGTAATATTACAAAGTACTATAACAATTTCAAATAAACGTTTTCTATTTTCATATGTTTTAAAATGTAATTTATTGCTGTGATGGCAAAGCGGAATTTTCAGCAGCCGTTACTCCAGTCTTTAGAGTCACACGATCCTTCAAAAAACATTATAATATGCTGATTTACATTGTTTTCAGGATTCTTTGATGAATAAAAATTCATCATTTATTTTAAATGGTGATATTGTTTTTATAATGTTGAATAAAAGTATTAAGTGAAAAAAAATCTTAGTGACCCCAAACTTTTGAATGGTAGTTAATTTATTTTTTAATAACTTTATAGTTCTGGACAGAAAATTAGTGACATCACTTACCTGTATACTGATTAATGTTGTGAATTGTGTTGTAGGTCTGAAGACTCCAGACACGGCTCAGTATGAAGGGTTGAAGCTATTGTGCAGCCTGGTGATGATGTTGCTGGGCAATGGATTTTATGGAGCCCCTGGACCAAACACAGACTCTCGCTTTGTAGACCAAGGTACAACAAGCGGTAGCAGGTTTGGCTACTTAAAGGAATTTTCTTTATTTGTCATTTTCAACTTGGTGTGTTTTCTCACTGTAGGAGACAGTGTTGTTTTTAAATGGCTGTTGCTGAGTGAGGTGCTGGTGTGCTCTGAGAGAATGGTGATTGTGAGGAGCAGCAGTGGAGCCATTCATGAAGCTAAAGCTCAATGTCTAGAGGCTCTCAAACTGGCCACCAAACTGCAGACACTCAGCCAGTGAGTGGATGCTCCATTTCTTTGAGTGTGAGAGTTCAGAATGTGTGAGACATTTCAGGTCCAAACATGTATTTCTGACATTAAGGGGTGACATGACAAACCAATGCCTTTTCTCTGAAGCTTGAAGTAGGCTTGAATATGCTCCTGGGATGCCAGACAAATTTCTTGTGGATTTGTAATTTCATATTTTGTTTTGTAGCTGTGCTGAGCTGTTGGTGTTGAAAGCAGAACTGGAGTTGATGAAGGGCGCAACTGAAGCTAGTAGTTTGGACCTGGAGCAAGTTAGAAACTTACTTGATCTCTGTACAGGTAAATATGTAATATTGATTACCAAATCAAGACCTTGATCCCTCTTTAGTCATTATTTGTGAGAAAAAGGTATTTAGGAGAAAAGGTTTTGTTTTATTTATTTTAGTTTTTTAAAATGTATTTATTTCACTGCTGCTAAACACAAACTATATTTACAGAAATTAAGTATTTATTTTTAAAAACATATATTGTCTCATCTCGCTTGCATGTAGATTTTGGCCACGGGCGACAGCAGAAGTCTGAGGTGAAAATAAAACCTCGCAAAGGTCGGCCAGCTGCCCCTTCTTCCTCTGGTCACACCCTTGAGGAAGATGATGATCTGAGTGGAATCCTTAGCTCTCGTGCCCTTCTCAAGGAGCCTTTGGAAGCCATGTCTAGATTAGGAAGCCAAGGAGCATCTCCCCCACTGAAGCCCAAACGTCAGCATGGGCTTTCCTGCCTGACCCACGCAGTGACCTGCTCCTGTCCCTGCTGCAGTGAGCTTAGTTTGGCTCGGGTCAGTGTCCACTGGGCACTATTACAGGCAGAGCTCCAGACAGACCCCGAAAACTCGAGCCGACTACGCCAATCTGCCAGTAAACGCTGCTGTAGTGTCAAAGCTAAGCTCCAAAGCAGTTTGGCAGCTCTTGTGTGCTCTAAAAAGTCTGGACTGTGTCTTCTCCAGGTGGAACAGGGCAAAGTGCATTTGGGTGCTGTGCTTCAGCTTCTCCGAACAGGAGACAAAGGGAAAGCTACAGTCCTGTGGGAGGAAATAGAGGCAGGATTGAAGGCAGTGACACACAAAGGGGCACTGAAACCAGAGCTTGGGCCCATCAGAGCTGCTCTGCTGGGGGCTAAAGCTGTGGCCTGTTGCTTGGCATTGGCCATGAAGAAAGGGTGTACACCTGAAGAACTCTTTTCATCTGCATGGGGCTGGAATCCCCCTAAAAGTAAACCACAATTAAAACTTAAAACTGAATCAAAGCATCGATCCAAGAGCCCTGTTTCTGAAATAACTCCTCCAGAAGGTGTTAAACGCAACCCTGACATTAAGAGTGGATCTGCAGACCATGAAAGCAGGAAAACCAAAGAGACCTCTGTAGTTTCAAAGAAAGCTAAAGACTTGGTGCCAAAAATTACCATCACAAAATCCTCCATGATTTTTAAAACGCCCAAAGCAACAAGGACATCCCGGTCAAAATCTGTCTCCACAAGCACTGGTGTTGGTGACTTAAGAGCATTTGACTTCACTAATGAGGTGCCTGACATTTCTGTCAACTTCACCCCCTCACTACACGCATCTGCCAGCCATTGTGGGATTACGAAGTCAAAAGTTGCTCCAAAGGGATGTTTCGAGGTTTACAAAGATTCTTCTCCTGCAGAAGAGAAACCTGTGGTCGTGCCAGCTGCGCCTAAACGATCCAAGCGTTCTCGCTTTAAGGTTTGGCCCATTGATTGGTTTCAGGCTTCTTAAGATGATGGTAAGACATTTTCGAATAAATCGTCAGTTAATTAAATACATCTGTTCTGTTTTAGGTCGAGTTCAGTGATGAAAGTGACGCTGAAGCCGCACCTCCTGTTGTAGTGGAAAAGTCGAAAAAGCGAAACGCCTGCAACTCCAAAACATCTCGCACCCTGAAACCAGCACTGAACACCATCCCTAGTGACGCCAAAGTTGTGAACCCCACTGTAGAACCAGAACCTCCCAGACGGTCACGGACCACTAAGAAAAGCACAGCTCTCGCCTCTACCAGCTGCCTCTCTTCTGAGGAAGAAATTGGCTTATCTTCCCAGACACGCACGCGCAGAGGACGATCAAAAAAGAGTCAAAGTTCAGAGGTCACAGAAGAGCCAGAGAGGATGAGGATGATTAAAGAGAATGAAGATGAGGTTCTTTTGGATGTCAGCCTGGAGGAGCTCAGAGGGTCTGACACAGAGATAAATGACACAGGTGTGTGTGTGTGTGTGTGTGTGTGTGTGTATTCAGTACAAAACTGATGTAATTTTATTGCTTATCTGACTGATTCTTGTTGGACTAAATTCATGTTGTGTGTGGTTCCAGGCAGCCCAGATGCTGATTGTGAGGTCTTGAGGAGAGATCTGGCTGCAGATGTTGGACGAGAGTGTTTCAGTGAGCTCAGAAGAACTGGACAAAATGGCTCTGGATCTCACACAACCCTACCACATGGATCTACACCGCTAGGTAATACCGTGTGGCATGTGCTCTACCATTCAAAAGTTTTGTCAGTCATGTTGTTTTGTTTTAAAGAAATATTTAATGTGACAGTGAAGAAATATTTTAAAAGATATGAAAATAGAAATGCAATTTTAAATAATAATAAATACATTTAATATAAATATTAATATTTAAATTCAATGTTACTGATTTTTTTTTTTGATAATGCAGCCTTGGTGAGTATGATACTTCTTAAAAAATAAAATAAAAAATCTTACAGGATCCTAGTTATGTTTGTTTTTATATTGTATTTTGACTTTGCCGTCATTGATAAAATTGTTGAATGTCTTATAACCATCAGTGTATTTATTTCATATTTAGCTGACCTGTCCATAGAGGCGGTCCAGACGTACCTGCGTTCCTCTTGGCTTCTTCTCCACCACTTCCCGCCTCCCTCTCTTTATCCCCACGTCTGCTCACTTCTCGCTCAGTCACTCGGCCAGACCGATCCCATCACCACAGCAATGCTGCATGCACAGTCGCTGGGTGTTTCCACTCGCCACCATATGACCCGTCATGTGGTTAGTCAGTTCAGGTATGTCAGTTAGTATGAAATGCATACATTTCGGCAGAAAAAAAGTGATAGCCTGTATTCTAAACTATTTGGACGAGGAACAGAACCTCTTCTTCCTGTCTCTGTAGGAAGCTGAAGAAATCTTGTAATGATGTAACAGATGGTCTTGGCGCTCTGAGTCTGGAGGAAACGTCTGGGGTGACACAGTCTCAGAAACTCTCTGCGCTTGAGCAGATCTTTTCCTTCGCCTCATCACACCCAACACAATTCCCACAGACACACTGTCATCAGTTCACACAGCAGATGAAAGATCTGCCAGCAGGTAATAACTTCATCTGAAAATGAAAGTGATAGTCCTCCCAAAAGAACACAAAGGAAGATATTTGGAAGAATAGTGATAACCAAAAACCATTCCATTGACTCCCATTATAGTCTTTTATCAATAGAATGCAAATCAATGGGAACCGAAACTGTTTGGTTATCAACATTCTTCAAAATATCATCCTTTGTGTTCTGCAAAAGAAAAAAAGCCATGCAGGTTTGGAATGACATGAGGAGGAGTAAATAATGACAGTTTTCATTTTTGGGTGGGCTATCCCTTTAAGCAAGATGGCCACAAAGCTCTCTGTAATACCCTAACCCGAATTATTAGAATTGGGAATTGTCTATGTTTCTGAAAGTGACCTAATGAGTCACTGTTTGCTGCAAGTATGCAAGGGTAATGGCTTTGTCATAGGGACAACAAAACATTTTAATGAAATATGCTAAATAGTTTCATGGTGGTAAGAAAACGTTATGTAATTTTGAGCCCTGTTGGTATGTATTATGAGAATCATACAGAATTATATAAATTTGATGCATATTTGCTTTAGGAATAACAGTGTGCATGCTGTCTCTCACGGGGGTGTATCCTGATGAAATTGGCAGCACTATTCTTCTGACTCGACTGGAGCGTGGCTCTACCCCAATCACTGTTCGAATCCCTACTGCAAACAGAGAGGTACAGATTGTGTGCTGATGTTCTTAGTACTTCTGTATATTACCTAATGCAGTACAGCTAAGAGTTTTAAAACTTTAAAATCATCTTTTCACAATGAGAAGGAAATGGGGAGATGCTTGCACTAATCTGGTTCATATTTGACCTTTATTTAGCGCTCCGTTGCCATGCTTCTGCAAGAAATGGATGGAGTCTTGAAGGGGCAAAAAGAAGTGAGCATGGTGGCTGAGAAATCACAGTGGTGGGAAGGAAGGAAGTCATTGGATGTCCGTGTGGAGGTGAGACACAAAGATCTTTGACAGTTAGTAAATGATTAATATGAAAGGGAGGATGTTGGATATACGGAATGCAAGTTCTTTCTCTGTCCTTCAGAAAATGCTTGAGGAGATGGAAGAGGCTTTAGGGGTGTGGCGAACTCTACTCCTGCCTTTAACCTCTGACCCTGAGCTTGAAGTTCAGGTGAAGTGCTTCCAAAAGGCACTGAAAGGAACAAAGATCACACCGGACATTCTCAGGGTATGTGGCCTCTATTTGCACACTGCATTAGTTTGATCATCACATGTTCCCACCTGTAGTACTTTCTCATTTCTTCTTTCTCCCTGAAGGTGGTTCTCTCAGCATCTCCACTCCTGTCCTTGCCAGACCTGCAGTGTCTTGTAGAAGGAATGGGTCAGCAGGACAAAGAATTCCTGAGGCTTCTGCAGTGCGGTGTGACTAAACTGAAAGGAAGGGAGGAACCACAGGGACATACAGTTCTGATCTTAGACAAGGTACACTAATAATATCCACTCGTGTGAAATAATACAGACAACTTGAAATTGTTTTGAGCTGATTGCATATGCATGTTTTGATCTTATAAGAAGATTTGTGTTTCTACAGTACTTGCAAAGGTTACCATGGGAGAACATTGCTTGTCTGAAGTCTTGCTCCGTCACTCGTATGCCCTCATTACATGCAGTACTCGGACACAGTCATCTGAAAGAGGTATATGCTACTTATTGCAAGCAAACATGCACTGTATTTAATACACATAGTAAAGCTTTATCTTAAAATTAGTTCACCCATCATCCATTTTTTAATCTATATTACTTCCATGGAACACCAAGGAGTTTTTTGGCAGAATATCTTGGCTGTTCTTTTCTATTGATAAGAACCAATGATTTTTGATGTCGAAACTCAAATTAAAATTTGTGAGCTATGGCAGAAGTCAATATTTATATCAAGTAACAATTTTGGTCTATTTATAAACAATGCTAAGGAATGAGTGCTAAAACCCGAAAACGAGTTAGCATTTTTGAACTTCATGTTCCATTATCCTAAAAAAGCTCAACAGCCTGTCTCTTTAGTTCCATTGAAAGGAAAATGAATTGTATTTTGTCATAATTTATTCACTTGGGACATTCTGAACCTTTATGGTTGACTGTTTCTCTGATAAGAATTCTGCTTGTCTTTTCTCAGATGGATTCAAGTTGTGTTCTGTCCTGTGGTGTGAACCCTAAGAAAGTTTACTATGTGCTAAACCCAGATGGAAACCTACCTGACACTGAGAATCGCTTTAAAGAATGGTTTACTGGGTAAGTTCACAAAATATGCATAAACACCCTGACAGCCACAGTTGTGTAACTGGTCCCATTTCCAATCTGGCATCTCTGTCTGTGATTGGCCAGTGAGCGGGTGTGGCAGGGGGTTTGTGGAACTGCTCCTGATCCAGATAAACTACATGAGGCTGTGACCACCAAAGACCTCTACATGTAAGTGAAACTGAAAAGAGTTACTGTTATTTATTAAAGAATGGATGATGAAATATAAATATGAGATGACATACTTGACAGTATGTATGTGTACCTCTCTATAGTTATATAGGACATGGAGCAGGTGCCCGTTTTCTGGATGCTCAGAGGGTTTTGAAAGGGCCTGTGCGGACAGTAGCTCTTCTGTTTGGCTGCAGTAGTGCTGCTCTCAGTGTCCTTGGCCATCAGGAGGGAACAGGGATCATCCTCAGCTACCTGACCGCAGGATGGTAATGTACACATCCATGTATACAAATATTTGTGTAGTTCTTTATGATTTGCTTTATTATTAAATGTTGCTTTTGTCTCTTCACCAGCCCGTTAGTGCTCGGTAACCTGTGGGATGTGACAGATCGGGATTTAGATCGTTTCACGTCGGCTCTGCTCCAGTCCTGGCTCTCTTCTGGGTCTGGCTCCTCCCTTCTTCAGCATTTAGCCCAATCACGTAATGCCACACATTTAAAACATATAATTGGTGCTGCGCCCATTGCATATGGTTTGCCTGTGCATATTCAATAGCCCAGAATTAAAATTTTAACTTTTATTATTCACAGCTAATATAGTGATTTTTAAAAAATGTATATAAATGCAACCATCTGTTATTTAAGGTCAAATATAATCTCAGGGCTAGTTAACAATGCAAAGAATGAGATCTGCCTTAATGAGAATGAATGAGGACTAAATCTAACCTATGCTTGAAGTGTTTTGCCATTTTAAAGTCCTCCCATATGTTTTCTTCCATGTTATTTTGTTGTTGCAATTGCTGGTTTAGTTTTCTCATACCTCAAGATGTTTTACTACTCTTTTACGAAGTCTTTTAAGTCAGAAGTTTTTCTGATGTACAAGTTTTTTCTTTTACATTTTTGTACAACATTTTTATTTTAAGTTATATCAAATGACAAGCTTCTTTAAAATAAAATGATTTTAAAATGTATTCTTTGACAATGGTGGTTTTTTCAGCTTCATACTGTGTAGTGGGAATGAGGCAATTGCATGTAAGAATTAAAGAGTACAAATGGCTGAAAAACAACATGGATAGGACCAGTGTCAAACTGGATGCTGACTGGCTGTTCCAGTGGCAAGGACCATAAACACTGAAATTCGTGTCCCCATTACTCTTCAGAATGTCAAGGGCAGCGGCGGAGGACATGGGGGATCTCATCTCTATGTTCCTCAGATATGTATCTGATATGTGTGCAGGGGTAGGCTCAATGATCGACCTGACAAAAGTGAAATGATTCATTAAAGCCAACAATAAGAATTTTTAAACTGGTTTTATCTTTATTCATGATAGATTTAGGCGTCTTTGATTTATCACTCATTCCATTTTGGGCTTCCTATAATCAAATGTTCAAGACCCACCTTGAATTTTGGCAAAATACCATACGCATAAAAGTAAAATACTTGTTGCATTGTATGGTGTTACAGAGTGAGACAAAAAAAAACATTAAGGAATATTTGTAAGCCTTACAAAATATTTAAATTATGTACTATTTGTATTATGCTTGTCTATTGATTTTTATTTTAAAAAAAAAATATCGAAATGCAAAATCATTGTTAAAAGTCCTAGTTGTGTCCGGTTGACCCGGAAGCTTTCCTCCCCTATTCAATTGTCAACATGGCGGTGAATCTGACTGAATTGTCTCTTCCACAATTAGAAGGCTTGAAAACTCAGCTTGATCAGGTAATTTGTGCTATAAATATAACAATTCTTTGATTTCAGATCCCTAAATTGCAGTTTACGATGGTATTTTTCTGTCAGTGGTTTAACTTGCTGACATGCACGCAGCGGTTGTCATGCTGTCTGTGCGCGTGCTGCCTTTAATTCGCCATTAAACGGATACTTATGCCGAAATTGAGTATTCTGTAATTATTTACCAACCTTCTTATTCTTTAAAGTAATTTTAGAACATAAAAGGAGATGCTGAATGACAGCCTCGCTCACCATTCATTTGATACAATGAAAGTGAAGGGTGTCAAAACATAGATCAAGATTTTTTTTATTTTTGTCTATTCCTTTTTAGAATTATTTTAACGAGTATATAATGAGTAAAATGACTTTTTAACCTCAATTTTTAGGATGTAGAGAAAGTGAGATAATATTACTTTTTGTTTTGCTTGAACAGGACAGATCTGCACACATTAGTTTAGTATAAATTACCTTTCCCCCCTATTTTTTATTATTATTTTTTTTAAAGCAGCCAGTTTATCAGAGCCATGTTAACAAATGAAATGACAAACATTTGTTTTCTAGGAAACAGAGTTCCTGTCATCATCCATAGGCCAGTTAAAAGTCGTCCAAACTAAATATGTGGAAGCCAAAGACAGTTTGAATGTCCTTAACAAAAGCAATGAAGGTGAGTATTACTGCTAAACTTTATATGATGCTTCTTCAATATAAATAGTTCATATGTTCACTGGCTTCTTTTTGCTATTACTTTTTTTCTTTCAGGAAAAGAACTACTTGTCCCTCTCACCAGTTCTGTATCCTCCCAACAGCTGAGTGATAAATTACTGCTGATTGATTTCTTTGACCCTCAACAAAGTCACATGGGCAGTTTGGTGTTTATTAATTAATTTGCATCCATCCCAGATAAGTTGTTTCCCTTAACTACTGCATTGCAGATGTACGTGCCTGGAAAGCTTCATGATGTGAATCATGTGTTAGTGGATGTCGGAACAGGATATTTCGTGGAGAAGGTGAGCCAGGATTTTGCCGATCTGTTTAATAATTTGTACTTTTAAAGGGATATTTCACCGCTGGAAAGATGAATGTGTTTTTAAATTTGGTCATTTATGTAGTAGAAATGTGAAATTATTTTAGAAGTTGGTGCCTTCTAGACTGAGGAAAGCCAGAAAATGTATTTTTGGCTCGTGGATGAAAGACAACAACTCCCAGAATGCACTTGCTTCGCTGCCCTATGAGGTCACTCCCAAGCCACGCCTACCGGTTACAGAGGGCAGTATCGGAAGAAATGATACAGCTAGGCTACTAGTTGACTCGAAACTGAAAAGACGGCGTTTTATCGTGAGATCCCGCCCCCTATGGGTTGAAAACATGTGGAACTAGCTCCTCCTACTGGCTGTAGTCTCTCGCCTCTGGCCAAAAAAGCCTCATATGATGCAAAATGACGATTTTTCCGTCATCTGAGGTTTTTTTCCAGACACACAATACAGAAATCTCTCGTCTCTGGGGGACATAAGTGAGGGAAGCACGGTCATTTGAAAATACTACGGGGTTTCTACTGATACAAAGCTTAATGCTAAAGCTTAAAGGCCCTTTCACACTGGACGCGATTTTTACGCACGAATAATTCGCGCGATGGTTTTATTTTTTGATCAGCTGTTGGTGTAATGAGTGCTTTCACACCGAACGCGAATGTGCTGCGGCGAAAAAACGACATTTTTTTTTTTTCGTTTCGATGTCGATTTTTTTTTTCCTTTTGCGGCGACAGAAAAGGCTTCAGCCAAACGCATACTACAAGGACAATGATTGTGTGGCGTAGCATTGCCAACCAACTCGGTTATCACGACTGTGAGTATGTTGTGTGATAGTTTTAGTTGTTGTATAGTCCTGTGCTGTGTAGGCTAGCAGGCTAAACTACATTTGGGATAGAAAGCTAATCGTCAAAGATAGAGATAGAGACCGTATTTACGCGGCTCATGTGATGGGTTTTGACGCGAACTATTCGCACATGAACTATTCGCTTTTTCGTTACGCATCCAGTGTGAAAGGGCCTTTAGTCTAAGTAAATCTCACTGCTTTTTTATCTTTTCAGAATGTAGAAGATGGCAAAGAGTTCTTTAAACGCAAAATTGACTTCCTCACAAAACAAATTGAGAAAATTCAGCCTGCCCTTCAAGAAAAACATGCTATGAAACAAGGTGATTTTTTTTTTACACACACACACACACACACACACACACACACACACACACACACACACACACACACACACACACACACACACACACACACACACACACACACACACACAACATTTGAAGTGGATGAAAACCTTTCATCAAAGTTTTACATGAATTTTGAACAATACCCGTTCTGTCTTAGGACAACTTTGATGAACTTTTTTGATCCACTTCAAATGTTGACTACTGTATATATATTTATATATATATATAATATATTTACTATTTCCAAGTCAGGTTACTGCAAATCACATAGTTATCTACAGGGTGGGCCATTTATATGGATACACCGTAATAACATGGGAATGGTTGGTGATATTAAAGTCCTGTTTGTGGCACATTAGTATATGTCATGGTCACCACCCATCTTGAGGAGTTTGCCCCCTCACATATACTAATGTGCCACAAACAGGACTTTAATATCACCAACCATTCCCATGTTATTACGGTGTATCCATATAAATGGCCCACCCTGTAGAATACTGGTAACTGGTATTCTGTAATTATTAGTTTATTTCAGCTCATATCAGTATTTCATGTCTATTTATTTGGTAAGCAGTCATGTAATAAGTAGGATAATGTACAGTCTTTACCACTATCACAAAAGAAACCCCTTCAGAATCATACAAGACCCCTGATCAACCTGTTGCATACTGTCACGTTCTCTGATAATGATAGGAAAACCTGCACAAAATCGTAAATGGATTAAATATGTTTTATCTGCCTCCTAATAGCTGTGGTGGAAGTCATGAATATGAAGCTTCAGCAACTGCACAGCCAACAGGCATCACAGTCTGGCACCACCAAAGCCTAAAAACGGTTACAAGAAGCATGGCAGAAAATCCAGAGGAGATCCTGAGCATTGACCTTTCAGACGGATCCATTCTGAACCCTTGAAACGGAGAACCACTGCTCTGATGTCAACATGTTGTTCACATCTCCTTGGGGGAGAATGAAGTCCAGCACTTTGCCTACATTAAACAACTACTCTGTTCTGTACTCTTTTTCTGTTCTGTTTTCATTCTCATGTTTAGTGAACAAATGAAGCCTGTGGCTGTATCCACGAAGCCTTCCAAGACTGGGATTAATGTCTTTGGAGGAGATTTACTTTGTGGCAAACACTTTGCATGGATTTTTTTTAATACAGCAAATATTTACTTATGAAATCGGCTAAAGAAAATGTTCTTGCTTGGCTAAAAGTGAATTTACGGAAATTTACAAGCAAAACAATGTCAAAAACAATGGCTTGATTTGTTGTCCCATGCAGGCAGATGATTTACTGGGCCATGTTACAGAGAGCAGCAACTTTATGACTACTGTAAAATGTTATGTACTATTTTCCACCCATGCTGAAACAAATAATAAAAATTGACACTTAAAACCTGACACTACATCTATCTATCTATCTACACGAAGGATTGACTTTAATTGTCATTAGTTTGAGTGCGAAGGCTGCGGTAATTATATGTGTATTATTCGCTGTGTCATGGTTCAGTTGCCCGGCTGCAGAGTTTCGCTGCGCGTCTGTCTCTGTCGTTATGCGGCGCGGCGCGTGTTGCGCTCTGTTGCCAGGGAAGAGCGAGCGCGATGGAGGGGGTGGTCGCATTGTCTGTCGGGACGGTGGCGGTGTGTGAATTTCTGCCGTCTGCCAGGAACGCTCGCTGGCTCAATATTAGGATATGAAGTACACTCCTACTGGAGATAGATTCGCACGCGTTAGTGTAAGCGCAGCTCCCTTTTCCCATCTTTGTTTAGTTTCTGAAACGGTAAGACAAACCGACCCTAACTAACGTTAGCTAGAGCAAGTGCTTGTTGCATTCAGCCGGTGAGAGGAGGTGAGGAGTGGCGGATCGGGCGAGGAGGAGCTTGATCGCGGATCGGGGTCGAGAGTGGCCGGCCGGTGCAGAGCCGAAGGCGGCCGATGACTTCGGAGAGTAGCAGCCAAGCGCAACAGAAGGAGGAGGTCGAGCCGGGATCAGTCGCCCGAGATCAAGAGGAGAAAACCGGCGAGGACCACGGCAGCATGGTGAGCTCAGGCCTGTGGGGCAGAACCTGCACAACCCACTTAATCTCCCGCGAAACACGACGTTACTGTGTGTTAACTTTTCGTTTAGAGTGTAGCGCCTCCATATTTAGAACATTAGACGTGCATCAGTATCTACTTGCAATATGCTGACAAACTACCTGTGCTTTGGCGCGCTACCCGGATTGTCAGTTCGTTACGTTTTATCGATCCACTGAAATTGAGCTTAACAACTGCTTAGTTGAGTATTAGCTACGGCTGGCTAGCCCGGCTTTAAGTCGGACACCGGTAAGACGACATTACTAGGCAACATAAACTAAATATATTGACACCGAGGCTTCGTCTGCGCATAAATGACCCAGCACGTGTTCGTATCCTGGTCAGCGGAGCGCTCTCCTGTAAATGAGCAATGTTTGCATGACTCGAGGACGCGTGACTCAAGCTAAGGTTCATACGTTTTCTATTACAAGCGTGTTAACTCGTTTGGAAATTAAAATACCCCACGACCACCTGACAGCTTGCTTTAAGTTACAATTAAGTACTTTTCGAGATTGTTTTTCTAGTTTGAGAATAATTCAAATCTAGTGTAATAATGTTGGGTGCATTTGTCAAAAACAATTCATTTTAATAATTTATATGTTTTACAATTATTTAAATAATTGAAACTTTATTATAATTAAATGGTTCTCATTTAACCAAGGTTGATGATATTCTAGTCTAACAAATCAAGATGCATGACTGTTTTTCCACTTAGTAAAAAATCAAACAAATGCTACTAATGTAGGCTACTTTAAGCAGGGTTTAATTTCTAACTGTGATTACAGGTACATTATACATTTACCAGGCACATATTTCTGTTAGTGATTTGCCCAGATTCTTGTATCATGCCTGTGTGTGTGTGTGTTTTGTTGTTGAACAGAGACTTGAGGTGCTTAGTCACTGCAATGAATGTTTTAACATGGTGAGGAAGGTCAACTTTAAAGGGGTCAATGTCATATGATCCTTTTTAATGTTTTCCTTTTCCTTAGGTGTGTAATGTATCTGTTTGTACATGCATACGATCTGCAAAGTTACTAAGCTCATAGTCTCCCACAAAGAGATTAATTCTATCTAACAATCCAGACCTGCCTAAAACACATTGACCAAAGTCCAGACTTATTACTTCCTCAAACGTCTACGTCACATTGTGAAAGATTAGCATAATTCCCTCCAAAGGCATACGCAAAGGGAGAAGACGGGGCTTCGGTGAATTGTAGTGTTGTCGTCATGTCGCTGAGACTGTTTGTTTGGAGGCGAAAGCAAAACAAAAACAATTTGTTTGGCCTTCCGAAAACAGATGAAATTAGGAATCAGGGATTAAGATGTATACAGATGTTCTTAAACAGTACTACCCAAAAGTTTGCTTGTGCATAGCACAATTTAACAGAGGTCAGGACAGCTTCCTAGCCTGGGTTTCTTCATGCTGCCTTGAGCGCAGCGCGATTTTATTCACGCTGCTAGGCAGCCTGGATTCCATGGACCAGATTTTCCCCTCAAAAAGGGAACCAATCACAGAACGGGGAGGGAGCAGCAAGACGATGACGACGTCTATGCGACACACCGAAGCAGTTTGTTTATATCTATGGATCCAACATGGCAGCAGACGCGAAGTTACCTTTCGATGCAGCCTTAGATAGTGTTCTAAGTAGTTTAGAACGCAAGTTTATTTCGTCTTCTTCCTTGTCGAATTTCTGCCGCTCTACATACGTCATCTTGTATAATTGAAACGACTGGCTATGAGCTACGTGCAGGCGCATTTGATAGACATTCGTAGCGCCCAATAAACGGCTCTGGGCATTCGTAAACCACGCCTCAAATATGAGAAAATTAACATATGGTTCCCAGACCATGTCTCAATGGGAAAGAGGTCTGACGTTAGCCAGGCTAACAGCTTCCTTTACAATTAGCGCTGTGAAACGTTCTGCTCAAGTGGTGCTTGCAAAGTTGGTTCAGATCGATAGGCTTAAGGTGTTTGGCTAATCACAATCACGCACTGGCCAATCAGAGAACTCTTAGCTTTTCGGAAGGAGGGGCTTTGTAGAAATTACTGCGTTTCAGACAGACTAAGAATAGAGGAGCTGCAATAATGTACATTATGAGAAAAAATTGTTTTTTGAACATTAAAGCATGTTAACCTCATCTTTTAACCCAAATTGAACAAAATAATGAACGCCAGGAATGGCGTTCAATTTTAATACTGTGGTACATCCGTAAACGATGGTGCTCAATGATTACCATATTCATGTACCATGGTATTAACATAGTATCTTAAAGAATATCATTGTACTACCATGTTTTTAATGACAGATGCTTATTTGCACCAAAATGACGCTTTCTCTCTCTCTTTAAAATTATGCAGACATCAGTCTAACCTTCAATATTTGAAGGCCCCATGACATTTCCAGTTATTTATGAGTTAATGAAGGATAAACAAATATTTTGTACTCAACATTTCTACCTCATAAAATATATAACAAGAAAAATGTATATTCATAATAAGAATGGCCATGGAGATTTATTAATTTAAACTTATTTATTAATTTATGAATGTAGTAATTTACATAACTTATTATGTTGAGGTTTTTAAAGGCAGTTATTGTGGGGGTGAATTAAGTAAGGATTAATTGGCAACAGGGCGTTGAGAGATTCAGCATGTGTGAACTACCAGAGTCTGTGCGTCTCTCAAAAGTGTTTGGCAGCAAAGCTCTACTAAAAAGCGAAACTGTAAGTTTATCTGCTTCAAGAACAGCGCCGTTACCTTGCTAGTGAGAAATGTCATGTAGCTTTTAAGTTGTCAAACTATTTTACTGATAAAATCATCAGAGCAGCGCTGACGACATGTTTCTGTGGGAGTGTGTGTCCGTACTGTGTGTATGTGTTTGAGTGGGAGAGAGAGCGGGAGAAAAAGAGTATGTGCTTTCCGTACATAATAAAACTTAATTTTGTGGGGGAAAAAACATGGAAATAATTTGTCGTTTTATCCTATTGTTTACTATATTTATTTGTTTGGTCAGTGTCGTTGTGGGTTTTGGTTATTTTGCTGTTGTAGGCTGTAAGGACCTTTGAAATAACTGAAATCATTTGGCGAAGTGATAATGTGGTCAAGACCTGGAACTACTTTAGCTGGGCGTTTCCCTGAAAATACACCACATATTGCACTGCACACATTAGAACGTTCGTCAGCCACCTTATTTTAATGCTAGTTTTGTCTTATTTTAAATAACTTTAATAATTGTGAGCCCCCTTGGAAGTCTGCTGAGGCACCTTGTTGGGTACCAGCCCACTGGTTAAGAACCACTTTTTTTCCTGTATGGATACATGATAACATTCAATTTACTTTGGCTTCTGACAAGCTAGTATAGATAAAGATGTCCGGAATTAGAGTTTCAGCAGTAGAAATATAATTTTAGGGAAACTATGGACTTTTGTATGTTTAATATTGTTTTTGAACATTTTTTATTAGACAGTTCTGGAAGACTTTTTATTGCGCTCTCACGTATTTTTTTCCAAGTCTCGGTTTTCGGCAGTTTCTTTTAACAGTGGGTAAATGCAGTGAGATCCACCCACCAGATTGTCCATTGTCTAAATTAGGCGTTCCTAGTACTATTCGATGCCTCGTGACATTACGATATTAGACACAGTTTTACACGTAATACACAAATTGTATCATTAAAAGCCATTTTATTGCTTCCAAATGTTGTGTTATTTGTAAATTGCTCATATTTGACTTCATTCATTCATTTTTTGTCAAGCCTGTACTGCATTTGTCTCAGCTGTCGCCACGTGCTCAGCAGTGATCTTGATGGCAGAGGTTACAGTTCCGGTAACTTGAACATACATTTGACAGACGAAAGCCCACTCCAATCACAGGGAGATTCCATATGACGTATTTCAGCATGCACCAATCCCGTAATGGTGGGCGGGAGATTTTCAAAATGTGCTTCTGCATGTGATCACAAAGGCGAAGGAAAGACGAGCGAACGGCCAATCAGACTCGTCAAGCGCCGTGCCAATGCTTACGCAGAGCTAAGGGGATTGATGCAGATAGTGGCCGCGAAACTCTTTGGCAGTGAACTTGCGCTTTTGCTTTAAACGGAAATAAGTGGAATACGTTGCTGCGTTATTGTAAGCTAGATTAATTCGCCTACAAGGTATCTAGCGAGGGGTAACGTTGTCGGGGGAGAAGACCATGCTGTTGTTTGTGGAGGTGAGTTAAAGAGGTCATTTTGGCGACCGCGAAGGTTCTTCACAGCTGCGGCATGCAATCGATGGCGCCTGCCATGAGTTCAACAAGAAGACATTTTTTTTGTGGTTTTGTAGTGCTGCTACAGTTATTATTATTTGTTTCTGATTTTAAATCGATTAGTTAGCGATAAGCAAGGTTAGTTAAGCTACTATGTAATACCTTGTTTATGTGGATGCGAACTGACCGTCGGTTGCGAAAGATCCACGTGCGTGCAACAAATGCTAGCTATTTAGCCAGCCACTTTTATTAGCGTACGGTGCGTAACTTTTATTGGTGAATTTCACAACTAGTAATGACCACATCATCAAAAACTGAAGGAATCCACGAATCGCATCGGCTTTTTATTTATCCTCTCGTTCAAAAATAACTTTAGCCCGTTCAAATCCAATAAAGCACTAGTCAGGTTAACCAGGCTGCGTTACAGACGCAGGTTTGTAGCTCTTTGCCCTGAACTCTCGCTCTGTTTTATCAGAGTGGCTAATCAGATTAAACGGGTGAAAGGCCAACTATTTAAAACCTATCTGTGTGTGTGTGTGTGTATGGAGTGTCGCGTCGGGTAAGTAATATATCTTGTGGAGGATGTTCAACCCTGATCGGGCGCAGTAGTGTAAAGTATAGAGAAGTTGGAGGGGGAAGTTGTGCACAGTTGTGGTTTTCAGACTCATGGAGTGTGTTAATAGTTGGAGCCCTTGCCTGTTCTGTGGTGTTTGTTTTCCTTCACCTCTGCTCTTCGGACGTCCTTCATCAAATAACACACAATTCCATTTTCCAGTTATATTCGATATAGTTCAAAATTGAGACTTTACAGCAAAGTTTGAAGCAGTGTTGTAATTTGTTCCTCGGCGTGTCATGTGAAACTTTGATAGCGTCGTATCCCTTAAAAGACCCAAGCAAGCACTGACATTGCATTTTCTTTTTACCCTATTGAAAGTGATATTAAAATTCTTTATTTTAATCATATTTTGGATGAATGTTTGGGGGAACTTTTCAAAATTGCAATTGATTTCAGGGCTGCAAAAGTTCACCCTTATAATGAAGTATGCAATTACTTTCTTGAAGCCTTCAAAGGGTTTGTGTCAGATCAAACCGCTTGCACTGTTTATAGTTTCAAGATATGGGATATGGGTTCTTAATCTCACTGACCACCTGTAAAGTACAATTGTAGTCTAACTACATTGAACAGTTACTCCACATTAACTTTGAGGTTGTGCCATGATAGATGGCTGTCAGTTTTAGACTATGATAATGGATGGGTAAACGACTAGTAATGTTGTAGTTGAGTCTCAATTCTGTTTACTGAGTCTACAGTTGTAAAGCGTTGACAGATTTCTTCTGGTTTTATTTTACTGTGATCTGAAAATTGGATTATTATTTTTTTAACCTTGTCTTCAAGGTGACCACCAAGGGGGCCGGTCTGAATCCCAATGCTAAAGTGTGGCAGGAAGTGTCTGCACCAACCGTCCAGGCTCCGGAGGCGGCCACAGAGACGTGCCATTGGCCACAAGGAGAAACTGTCTCTACTGAGGAGTCAGAGGGTACGTATATTGATTGGCAGTTGTTTAATGCTAGAAGTAATGTGTAAAAATGGACTTAACGCTATCTTCTCAAATTGTTCACCTGGAAATGAAAATTGTCAACCCCTATTCTTTTGCGTAGGAAACAAAATGATTTTGATTTCTACACATCTCATTAAGTTAATATAATTATAACATGTTTACTTGGTTTCTTTGCTTAATAACATGCAGGTAAATAAAATATTGTATCTTTTGTAAGTTTTATTTTGATTTGAGTTTATTAGAAAATTATTTATTTTACATTTTTATGATTTAATTGACTTTTCATAAACTCATGAACACCCTGAAGTCCCCTCTCAAACCTCCAGGGGTTTGGGAAGCCCTGCTGTTGTGGTTTTTCTGGTTAGACGTGGCTAGATTCTTGGCAGGTGTTGTTTTAAAATGAATGAAATTACTCTGCGGGGGATTCATATGCAATAGCAACTAAGATTATTTCAGACATGATGTTAAAGTATCCTAAAACCCAGTGATGATCAGTATCGCGCTTGGAAGGACCCAGAACTATTCTCACTGTAGAGATCTTTCAACCTAATTTCTCCTCTTACTCCCTCCATTCTGTTCTTTCTCATTTCTTTCTCTAATTCTCAAACTAAATTTCTTGCTCTTTCTCGCAGTGGATTGGGTCTGCCCTGATGACTGTGAGATTATGAGATCTGAGGGTTGCATGACCTTTTGCTGTTCTTGCATGGTAACTGAATGGAAAGGTTTCAAGTTAATTTACTACTACTGTCATTCCTCTTCTGAAGGTTTCAAGGAGTATGTTGTTGGCTATGGTGACTCTGAGTCAGCCCCTCCTATGGAGAGCAGCCTGTTGAATGGCATTGAGTCAGCAGAACTGGCTTACCCACTTTACGAACCAGGTCTGCCACAAACACCCACTGTCCCACTCTAATTCCATCCGTGATGCTTAATGGCTGATTGTCATTGTTGACTGTATGTTTTGTTGCTCAGTGGAGGGCGAGACCGTCGAGGAGCAGCCTCCACTGTCCGAAGAGAGTCTGAAGGAGTCGTTGAAGAAGCAGCTAGAATTTTGCTTCTCAAGGTAACACCCACTCTACGCCCAGACATGCTTACACCTGCTCTCCCATATTACATAATTATTTTATTTTTTCATACAAAAGACCTTCAGGGATGAATGGAAATTCATAATCACCTGAACAATAAAGCAATGCTTATTCTACTCTTGCTTGAAAAAAATTCTCATTCAGTAATTAAATGCGATGTCGTAATGGACCTATGACATTGGAAGTGATTTCATGGACAATCTGATTTGAAGTGCATTCATTCAGCAGTATTGTAATTGTTGGTTGTCAAGCATGTACAGTTGTAATCTCTTTATAATTTAATTCGATATGAAAAGAGTAGATCACCCAAATATTAAAATGATCATCTTTTATCTTTTAGTATGCTTATTGGATACCAGAAGTCATTTAGTTTTTGCGTGTCAAAAACTAACTTTGTGTGACTGATTGAGAAGTGCATAAGTGTTTATTGGATGGGTCAATGTTTCCAACAGCAGATTAATGAGTTTGTCTAGTGTATCTAGATTTTCTTTTTTTGTTTTGGTTAGTAGACCACCATATGGTTTTTTATTTTTTTAATGGCTGATTTATAAACCGATATTTAAAGACTTCTGTCAGTCAGTCTTAGGTGCTGTCGACACGCATTGGCTATTTACATATTAGGCATGTAACTATATCAAATTTGTGTTGCGATAATTGCTTTTATCACGGTGTACAGTATTTTGTCATAAAGTGTTCACTTTTTTCTTATAACAAAAAGAACTATACACTAAACTATACAAAGCTATACACAAAAATGTATAAAGTAAATGTTTCAAACAGATTAAAGTGCAAAAGAATAAATAACAATTTACAAAAGGTCCTTTAGTTATTAATGTTGCATTAACAAATGTTAACAATGAGAAATAGCTACATTTGTTACAGAAGTTGTTATTCTTTGTTAATGTTAGTTAAAAAACAACAACTGATCATTGTTAGTTTGTTTGCTCAGGTCCATTAAATACAGTTAGAACTTTTGATTGTAATAATGTGTTATTAATGTTGAAATGAACATTAAGATTAATAAATGCTTTAGAAGTGTTTTTTTTTTTTTCATATCACTCTATTAACTAATGAATTAACTAGCTTCTTTAGGATCAATTAGTTGACTAGTTGTTCTGGAAACCTACTGACTAGTCTTATTTTAAAAATACAACCAGTTAAAAGAAACACCGTTTGTAGAAATACTTCTACACTTCTGTGGAAAAAACATCTGGTCTTTTTTCATTTGCACATGTGAACGCAAACATGCCCAGTGGTGTGATAACACAGTAATATTTGGAGTAATGGGTTTTTATCAATGTAATATGCAAATCATGCAATGGAAGCTTGTAGTTAGCAAAGCAGACATTAAAATTCTGCTTAATCTGTATTGAAAGGCTTTAACAAGTGAAACTTGAATATCATTGCAAGTGTTTAACATTTGTTCATTAAATGTTTTATTTTATTTTTTCTACAGGGAGAATCTCTCCAAAGACCTTTACCTGATATCTCAAATGGACAGTGATCAGTTTGTCCCTATTTGGACCATTGCGAGCATGGAGGGGGTCAAACTGCTGACTACTGATATGGACCTGATACTTGAGGTGCTACGAGGTAAAAAAAAAAAGACACTGGCCAAAGTTACAGAGTTTGTTGTTCATTCCTTGCATTTAACTGTTGTCCTTCTCAGCCTCTCCCATGGTGCAGGTGGATGAGAAGGGCGAGAAGGTACGGCCAAACCACAAGAGATGCATCATCATCCTCAGAGAAGTCCCTGAGGCCACACCTGTCGAGGTGAGACCACTCTGTATGTTCATCTTTTGTAGCTGTATATGGTAGAGATTGGTTGTTATTACTGTGGTTACCCCGATGATGATCAGTATCGCGCTTGGAAGGATCCAGAACCATTGCTGCTGAGATTTCATTGTCCTCTTGTTTAAATCCTCCTTTATCTGTACTTTATTCTTATTTCTCTCTCTCTCTCTCTCTCTCTCTCTCTCTCTCTCTCTCTCTCTCTCTCTCTCTCTCTCTCTCTCTCTCTCTCTCTCTCTCTCTCTCTCTCTCTCTCTCTCTCTCTCTCTCTCTCTCTCTCTCTCTCTCTCTCTCTCTCTCTCTCTCTCTCTCTCTCTCTCTCTCTCTCTCTCTCTCTCTCTCTCTCTCTCTCTCTCTCTCTCTCTCTCTCTCTCTCTCTCTCTCTCTCTCTCTCTCTCTCTCTCTGTACAGTGGATTTTGCCCTAATGACCGTGAGATTATGAGATCTGAGGGATATCTGACCTTCTGTTTTTCAGTAGTTTCCACTTATTTTGATTTGCTGACTAATGCTTTTGTCTCTCTGTCAGGAGGTGGAGGCACTTTTTAAAAGTGAGAAGTGTCCGCAGGTCATCAGCGTGGAGTTTGCGCACAATAACAACTGGTACATCACATTCCAGTCTGACACTGATGCTCAACAGGTATTATTGACAAACACATTCACAAATGGCTGTCTGGCTGTCTCAAATCTTTCTTACCGGTACATGTTTTTTTTTTGTTTGTTTTTTTTTCTCAAGATCTCTGCTACCATATTGAGTTAACTCATTTTTAATTCAGATCATTTCATTCAGATGTTGCAAGTAAAAGTTTTTTTTTTTTCATGAATGGTTGTGATGCCCTTTTCCTGTGATATGGTTCATGACCATTTAATCTGTGTAATTTTCTGTTCACCATTATAATTCATGAAATATGGCCATAATGAAATCTAAAAAGCAGTGAAGACTTGGTTTATATAAAATTATGATATACATATAATATTAGCTAGCTGCTGATTAACTAGCTGCTCTGCTTAAAACTGAAAAGTTATTTTAACAGCCATAATTTGCTGATATGAAAACCAATATGCACTTTTGCTCTGCTGTTGCATGGATGAGGCCTAACGTGTTTTTGCATTTTGTCTGCTGATTTAATTAATGCAAATGGTCTTTATCTGGCCACGTTGTTTCACAGGCTTACAGATACTTGCGTGAGGAAGTCAAAACCTTTCAGGGCAAACCAATTATGGTGAGTGCACATTGTGTTGCTCTGTCTTATGCTTGTGTCTTAGTGAATGGATGTGTGAATGTGCACTTGTCATTTAAGGCCTCCATTTAGTTTAAAAATGTATGTGCATCACACATAATGGATGTTGATCTTGGATGTTCTGGGCCCAGTTGTTCAAAGTTGAATCTTGATCAGAATTATGTAGATTTGGAAGTCCCATGATTCGGTGCTTCAAATTGGGTTGCACAGTGGCTACTAGCGATGTAAAGAACAGGTATAATAGTCAATGTGGGGTCACTTCAAGGGCTTTTATTTGAAGAGAAAAAAATACAACATAATCAAACATCCCTTCCATTTTCAATTTCCTCATTTTCAATCAGGCCCCTATGGAGGCACTAATGGTGATGGGGGAAAAATATGAAATGGGTGAAATTGTGTTTTAATTAGAGATGCATTATGTCTCTGCAGATTAAAGCAATTATTTTCACTATCACCCATTGGTCGATTGTTTAAAAACAGCCAGTAATCAGGGATGAGTATAACCTGTCAATCATAAGGGGGTGGAAAAACGTGTTCAGACTGCAACTCATACTGTGTGAAAATCTTTTGTTGGATTTAGACTATAACAATATCGCATTAACAGAAAAATAGTGATAAAGCAGTCTCTATTTGACCCTATGGATCACCTGTAGTTCAAGCAGTGTCCATTTTATCATGAAATTCTAAACAATAAATGCTCTTTTGATGCTCTTAAACGTGACATGACAGATTGCTGTAATGCTTCAGATCAAGCGGCAGCGTTTATCTTTTGAACAACCCATTTTCAAGATTTCCGATCAGATTATTTTTGAACAACGATCCCTGGTTTTAATGCTGGTCTGTCTTTGTATGTTTTTGTCATGGTAGGCTCGCATCAAGGCCATTAACACGTTCTTTGCTAAGAACGGTTATGGGGCCGTTGACTCTGGAGTGTACTCCACTCCATCACAGTACTCGTCTCCAGTTTACCTGCAGCAGGTGTACCAGCCTCCGCAGCAGTACCCTCTCTACAGCCTTCTGCCACAGACGTGGACCCCTTCACCCACCCCTTATTTTGAAACGCCACTGGTGAGAACTTGAAATATATTTTATTAAAAATATAATATATAAGTGTTTTACTGCTGAATTTCGAGATTCAAGTGACAATTTCCACATATAAGTGAAATTGTGAACGGTGAGTAATAAAACTAAGAATAAATACACAAATTACAAGCAGACATGGATACTAAATAACAAAGTAGTATTTAGGTACAGAAATTAATAATTAAGCCTAAATGTAAAATAACACTTTGTTCACCTTAGAAATTAAATATAGTTCTATCTTTGTTAAAGCTGTATTTTGTTGTTTTATTAACATTAATGACACAGACAACAGTATGAATATTAGGCGTCTGCTGTCACTTTAGTACCGAATGCACGGACCACAAAAACTGGCAAACATCCGGTTTCTTTCTCAACTGTTCACTTATGACAAGCGAGAGAATACTTGCTGAGATGGGTATTTTGACATTTTGTGTTTGTGTCCTGTTCATTCAAGGGCAACAAAACGCAAAAGAGGAATCAATTCGGTGTTCAAGCGCTGTCTGAAACGCCCCTCTCTCACTCTCTCTTTCTGATTTTCGCCTCTTCCGTGTTTAACATTTTTTGAATGTGTAAATTGGCAAGAAAAAACGCGTCCAAATTATAAACTTTCACTCTATGATGGTTCAATTTAGCAGTTAATCCGCGAATCACATGCGTGCCGTGGGGCCTGATCCGTACGGATCAACTGCGATCCCTTCCACCCCTAAAGACGACTGAACTACTCTAATATGCTGCTCAATAAACAGTTCATATCAGTTCAAAATGGTTGTGCTGCATTATTATATGGTAAAAACATGATACTTTTTTTTTATTAGAATAATTCAAAAGAAAATAATTTCTAAATAAAGTCTTTATTGTTCCTTCAATTGAATGTATCCTTGCTAAATAAAAAAATATTTATTTTTCTTTTAATAAACCCAAACATTTGTATGGTGGTGTAAATACTAACTAAAAATATTTAAGAATAATTAGTTTATTTTATTAAAATATTTTAGATGGTTTAAAAAAAGTCATTAAAGACTGCAGTTTCAAAAATAATTGTTGCCATGCTGCTATAAGTTCAGAAACACAATTGTAGCTGTATATGAAAGATGATCAGAGCAGATTTGGTTTTGACCCAGTGATGATGAACTCAGCGCATAGAGGGAAGCAGGGAGTGATCAGAATCTGTGGGGAGTTTTTTTTCTTCTCCTTTTTTCTCTCTCTCTCTCTCTCTCTCTCTCTATCTCTATCTCTATCTCTATCTCTATCTCTCTCTCTCTCCCCCTTAAAGTTCACTCCTGTCCCAGTGAGCGTAAAGATTATGAGATCTGAGGGTCACTTGTGGAATGACGACTAAATGACTTTTCAATGTCAAAGCTTTGTCATTTTTCAACAGATTTGAATGTGACTCATCCAATGAGTTACTCTTTTTGATAGCCTTTTTAGTTAAATTTGTATTGCAGTCATGGAGGCTGAATGTATGAGCTGATGGAGTCTCAGTAGGTCTCTGGGTTTGTAATCAGGTTTGTGATTGCAGGCCGAGCTGCAGGGGAGTTACTGGAGTGAAGCGCAGTATGAAGTCAGTCAGGGCAGTTGACTGCTTTCTAAATGGTTACCATGCCAACAGTTGTTTGGTTCATTTAGCGTTTTTACATTAATGTTAAGAGGTGTTTTGGGCATGCGTCACAAAAATGTGAATTGAAGATAATTTGTAGGAGTTTGAGGATGTGTGGGTTAATCTCAGCTGTTGTTTCATCTTGCAGGCTCCATTTCCAAACAGCACATTTGTTAATGGCTTTGGCACAGCAGGAAACTACAAAACTGGCTCATCTCCAATCAGCCTTACGCGCAACTACTCCCGCAACCGGTAAGATCCTGAAATGTTGTTTTAAAAATCGCTTTCTTAGCCTGTCCCTATCCCTTTCCCTATCCCTTTCCCTCTCTGCCAAAAACATAATCGGTTGTTTCTTCTACCATGGGAAATTTATATCCTAGGGGTTGGTTTTTAATAAAAACTGGCTTGTTCATGGTTTCTGCTGGTCTTAATTCACCCTTCCACAAATTAAGGCTTTGAAAATGCTTTAAATCAAAGCAGAAAGTCTTAAATTCATGAAGTCATGGCATTAAATGTTGTATGCAGTGCAAAAATTCAACTTCTGAAGTTGGTTATTCAATCAATACATTGTATTAGAAATAATAGTTTGAAAAATGGAAAGCAGTTTTTATGTTTTAGCTTTTCTGTTTGTAATCTAATCATTTAAAGCCTCTAAATCACAGTGCTGAAGTACAAATGAATTAATCGGTGAAATACAGACTGAAAGGCAGGTCAAAACATCCAACTGATGCCTGAGCATTATGATAGCAAACTGAAACTCTCAGCTGGATAAACAAGACTTCATATTTTGTATATCCAATAAATGGATCTTGTTTTAAGAATCTTTAGACATTTGCTCTGAGGAAGAATATCCTTTTTTGCAGTGTAATCCAAAGGTACAGTAAAAGTTTTTTCCATATTCTAGTGGTTGGGAGCAGAGGTATTCAAGCTATTTTTTATAAAATGAATTAAAAAGTAACTGATATCAGTTGGAACTAGAGGGGTGCAATTTAAGCAGACATTTAGAAAACATAATGATGTATTGAGTTCCCTTTAATTTATTGCTTAGGTTTTCTTTTTCTTGGTCTTAAAAAGATCTTGCAGTCTTAAATGTAAAACCATCACATTAAAACCATCACATTAAAACCATATTGTAGACTTTACCTTGCCACTCAGAAATTTGATATTTGTGGGAATTATTTATACTAAACTATACTAAATTATCCTTCAGTTGGCATGTGACTTCGATAAAAGCTTCAGCAATTAACACAACATGAACATTTTATACAGTAAACTGTATGATAGTGATATTGAAAGTTGCAAAACCTGGTGCCAAGGGACTGTCTTTGAGTGAGTCATTAAATCATTCATTCAGCTAACACGTTCAAAAAAGCAGATTCATTCAAAGATAGATTTAATGAGAACTTTACAATAGGGCTGTCACGATAACTGTACGGTGACCGGGAGGGGACATGTTCGGTTCACTTATTTTTGTCGTGGCCACAACATATAAACTCGTGGGAACGTGATATTAAGTCGTGGGAACGTCATAATATCTCGTGGGAACGTCATATGAAGTCGTGGCCACAAGATCATTTTGTTGAGGTAACGACATCATTATGTCGTGGCCACGCGATGCAAAGTCGTGGCCTCAAGATCATATGTTGAGGGAACGATATATTTTTCTCGTGGCCACGAGATCATTTTGTTGAGGTAACGACATCATTATGTCGTGGCCACGCGTTGAGGGAGCCACAGCGGCCAATACTGTAACCGTACCATAGACTGGGCTACAGCAGAGATGGAGATGACAGAAGAAATAACATTTTACTTTAAATTAGGAATGTCATATAAAGATATAGTGCGGTCTTTGGCATTAAGACATGGGTACGTTATAAAGATAAGCGCATTCTTAGACTTTTTTTGTCGCACGCATATTTAGGGACCGTCTCAAAATTACATGCGACATTGGCATAAACGTTTCTAACTTCAATAGCATTTGAAGACAATGACTTACAGTCATAAAACCAATTGTACATTGTTCACCCAGGTCTCATGTATGATGCACACCTTTTAGATTTTTGATATTTATGACAATAAACTGCTGAATCATATGCAAATATTGTAGGCCTATTTCACATCTCTACTGTATGGGATCATACACAAAATATGACAATATTTAAAGCTCAATATCATTTGAAGACAATGACTCATAAAACCAACTGTATATTGTTCATATAGGTCTCATGTATGATGCACACCTTTAATATTTTTGATATTTATGACATAAACTGCTAAATCATATGCAAATATTGCTATGTATTTCACTACTGTATGGGATCATATACAGAATATGACAATATTTAAAGCTCAATAGCATTTGAAGACAGTGACTTACAGTCATAAAACCAACTGTACATTGTTCATATAGGTCTCATGTATGATGCACACCTTTAATATTTTTGATATGTATGACAGTAAACTGCTAAATCATATGCAAATAATGCTATGTATTTCACTACTGTGTGGGATCATATACAGAATATGACCACATTTAAAGCTCAATAGCATTTGAAGACAATGACTTACAGTCATAAAACCAACTGTAGCCTACATTGTTCATCTAGGTGTCAGGTATGTGGCAGTAGTGAAATAGGCCTACAATATTTGCATATGATTTAGCAGTTTATTGTCATAAATATCAAAAATCTAAAAGGTGTGCATCATACATGAGACCTGGGTGAACAGTGTACAGTTGGTTTTATGACTGTAAGTCATTGTCTTCAAATGCTATTGAAGTTAGAAATGTTTATGCCAATGTCGCATGTAATTTTGAGACGGTCCCTAAATATGCGTGCGACAAAGTCTAAGAATGCGCTTCATGTGTCTTTCACTTATAACGTACGCATGTCTTAATGCCAAAGACCGCACTATATCTTTATGACATTCCTAATTTAAAGTAAAATGTTATTTCTTCTGTCATCTCCATCTCTGCTGTAGCCCAGTCTATGGTACGGTTACAGTATTGGCCGCTGTGGCTCCCTCAACGCGTGGCCACGACATAATGATGTCGTTACCTCAACAAAATGATCTCGTGGCCACGAGAAAAATATATCGTTCCCTCAACATATGATCTCGAGGCCACGACTTTGCATCGCGTGGCCACGACATAATGATGTCGTTACCTCAACAAAATGATCTCGTGGCCACGACTTAATATGACGTTCCCACGAGATATTATGACGTTCCCACGAGATATTATGACGTTCCCACGACTTAATATCACGTTCCCACGAGTTTATATGTTGTGGCCACAACAAAAATAAGTGAACCGAACATGTCCCCTCCCGGTCACCGTATAACTGCAATATTGTAATACCTGATCCTTAAAAAGTGGAGCTCAAAGTCTAAAATAATTAACACAGTTTCATTACTTCTATCTTTTAATGACGTGTTTGAATGAACGGTTTAATGACTCACTCAAAGAACACACTCATTGCTGAAACAATGTAAGTGCACGCTGAGTGACAGCCTTTCAATTCACTAGAGACGCTGTTTAGTTTCGGTTAATGAAAATGTCCTTGTTTTTGTCCAGTTGTTATTCTTTAATAACGTTAGTATAAAAAAAAATAAAAAAATACTGATCATTGTTAGTTCGTGTTAGCTCAGGTTTTATTTTAATAATGTATTATTATATGTTGAATCAAACCTTAAAGGGTTAGTTCACCCAAAAATGAAAATTCTGTCAGTAATTACTCACCCTCATGTTGTTCCAACCCCGTAAGACTTTGTTCATCTTGGGAACACAAATTAAGATACTTTTGATGAAATCTGAGAGCTGGATCACTCCTCCTGCAGGCTTATGGACACTATAACTTGCTGGCCCAGAAAATGTATTAAAGACATTGTTAATATAGTCCAAGTGACTCCAGTGGCTCAATCTTAAGTTTATAAAGCGACGAGAATACTTTTTGTGCGCAAAAACAAACAAAAATAATGACTTTATTCCACTTTTCATTTCCTTCTCTCTGGACCTCGAGTTTTTTTACGTAGTGTAATAGCGTAGCGCGTCTGTGTTGCACGTCACCACGTATCACACATGACCAGAGTCGCCCAATAGTGAGCCTACGTGGTGACGTGCAACACAGACGCGCTACGCTTAAACACTACGTAAAAAAACGAGGTCCAGAGAGAAGGAAATTAAAAGTGGAATAAAGTCGTTATTTTTATTTGTTTTTGCGCACAAAAAGTATTCTCGTCGCTTTATAAACTTAAGATTGAGCCACTGGAGTCACTTGGACTGTATTAACAATGTCTTTTATACATTTTCTGGGCCAGCAAGTTAAGGTGTCCATAAGCCTGCAGGAGGAGTGATCCAGCTCTCAGATTTCATCAAAAGTATCTTAATTTGTGTTCCGAAGATGAACAAAAGTCTTACGGGGTTGGAACAACATGAGGGTGGGTAATTACTGACAGAATTTTCATTTTTGGGTGAACTAATCCTTTAAGATTAATAAATGCTTTATAAGTATTTTTCATCAGTGAGTTTAACTATTGAATTTACTAATGAAGCCTTATTGTGAAGTGTTACCGAACAATAATAAAGAATCAGAACATTTTCAGTCAATTTCTAGGGCATGTTGTAGTCCAGATTAAAATGTAAAAGTTTGAAATAAATAGCCTACAAAGAATTTGGCGGTGTGATAAACACCATTGCAAATGCAAAAATCTGAATGGTTGTTTTAAACAATTAAATACTTTGTTTACTAGGGTTTCCAATGTAATGGTTGCATTTCTGCTCTTCCATAAGCACCATTTGCTGTCAGAGAGTGAATGCGCATTGTCATTCAGCGCGTCCCCTTCACTCGTTCCGCCTTGCTGCTCATGCGTGTTGGACTTGTTTACATCAGAGTGCACATGCCTCTTTGACGCAGCACACACACAGTTGTACATTTTAACCAGTTGATGGAAAAATATTCTTAATTCATTCTACAAATCTGAATATTTCCTAAATAATTATTCATGGTATTTTAAAATACCCACAATAATACCGTGCATGTTCATTATTGTGATGTGTCATATTATCGTATATCAGCACGTCTGTCCCTCCATTTACAATTAAATTGGCTGAAGTTTTTGTTCAAGTGTGAAATATTGTTGAAGTTTAACTACATTGATTTCCTTGTCATGTGCAGAAAGTGAGGTGGAGCTCTGTGTTTGAGACACTGGAGTCAGACTGTCTTTGTTACTTTTACTTTCTAGACTTCCACTTTATTCCAGAAAGAATGTAATCAATGCCTTCAGGTAAATTCATCTTAAATCATAATCTTATGCACGTTCATCTTAGTGCTATTTAACCATGAGTAAGAGCTCCATAGTGAAAGACCATCATGACTCGGCTAAAAGCTGTATGTTGCATGTTGGCTTTCACAGTGAATGACAGTGAATTGTCATCAGATCCGTCATGTAACCCTGTCCTTGCATGTATCATCTGTTGCTCTGCAGGTATGAGAATTTCCTGATTGTGTCTTGAAGTACATGCATTATAAATAAAATCTGCATAGGTGTTGAATGATGAGGACTGGTGAGCCAGTGGCCTATAGTGCCAATATATGCTTAATCCAATTTAATGGCAAATGAGATAGCCTAAATTTAATTTTGGCTAAAAGGAAGTAGCAACAATATTTGTTCACTTTATATTCTTTTATGTACTTGCGTCGAAAAAGTCATTGTTGGGTGCTATGCACTTGTTGTGTTCATGTTGTATTGCAAAACACTTTTGCTGCTATTGAGATGCGTGTAAGGTTAGGGACAGGTTTAGTGGTATAGTTAGGTTTAAGGGTGGGTTACGGTGTAGGGATTAAATGGATCATAGTTTATCCGTGGTTCGTACGGACCAGGCCCAATGTGATTTGTGGATTAATTGCAAAGTTTAACCATCATAGAGCTAATGTTTATAATTTGCCATGTTTTGTCTTGCAAATTTACACATTCAAGCGATTTTAATCTATTCCAATGCAAGAAGATGCGATAGATAACTCAATTCGGTACGCGCTCGCTGTTATCTGTAAGCACAGCCGTGCACACACAGAGTGTCGTGTTTAAGACGCGTGAACACTCAATTGATTCTTCTTTCGCATCTCCTTGCACTTGAAAGGACACACACACAAAATTGTCAAAATGCGCATCTCAACAAGCAAATCCTCTGCCATCGTCTTGCTGGTCATCTCTTCTTACTCTCTGCTAGTACTGTATGGAGTAGTGTTCGTTGTCCAACTGAACAAAATGGTTTTTATTTAAAAAAAAAAAAAATAAGCGAAATGACATTGGCGATGGTGCTGTGTCGGCCCTGTAATGTAATCAGTTACGTCCGAACACTGTGTAGCACCGGTAAACCCTGACTACCGCAGCAAGCCTGCTACAAAAGAAATGAAAATGGTGTCACTTCAGGAATTTCTCTGCAAAACATTTTTCTTTTTGTCACTACATCTCTCATGCATAACATCTCCATTTGTGATGCTTGTTCTACACAGTGAGAGAGACCACCCTTAAAGCCCAGCTGAATAAACCATCTGTTCTACAGATGTTTATTCAGCTTTGCTCTGGCTTTTGAGCCATGGTTATAGTTAAATGCTATCACTTCTGAGAAACGGCTGATTTTTCTGTGCAGGAATCATGTAAAGCCACAGCCTCGTGCTGATGCGAGTCAGCTGACGGAGACTTCGTCCGGTGCCGGTAGTCCTCAGCCCCCATGCACCCCCACTTCAGACACCACTGCCTCCACCCTCACCCCGCTCTCTGAACCGCCAGTTTCCCCCAGAGAGAACCACCTCTCCGAACTCTGCATCAGCAGCCGGGCCAGGTCAGTACACACAGATAAGACATGTAGCAGCATTTTTCTTTTACCTGTATAATTTAAGTTAACTGTGTAAGAATCAGATTTGGTTGTTTTGACCCAGTGATGATCAACTAAGCGCATAGAGGGAAGCAGGGAGTGATGGGAAGACTTTAGGAGTTCTTTATTTTCTCTCTCATCACTTCTTCTCTTGTCCTTTAATTTCTTCCTTTATCTCTCTCAGTCTCTCTCCTTAAAGTCTCTGTCACTCCTGTCCCAGTGAGCGTTAAGATTATGAGATCTGAGGGTCATCTGTTAAGTGCGTTCTCTGAATGCTGACAGGTTTGATGATACGAGTGTATTTAACGACTTAAGTGATGTGTCCAGGAGAGGAAGCTATCGTGGCATGAGGAGGAGAAGAGAAGATGAAAGGATGGTAAGTCCCAAGTTTATTGCATGGTTCTCCAAAATTTTACAATTTTTGTTGTCTCTCGTTTCATTAAATTTCATTTTACACAGAGGCAGAATCCTGAATCAGAGGTGAAAACTCCGCCTCCAAAGTTTGACCTCGCAACCACTAACTTCCCGCCTTTACCAGGAGGTGTGCCGAGTTGTCTGCCAGGTGTGACCATGCAAACGGAGTCTGTGTTGGAGAATCGCATGGCAGATGTAGTTAAGGGCATCAGCAGGGACAAGGTAGTAAGAACTCCTTCCTGTAATTGTGTATTCTCAATTACAATTGTTTCGCTTGTTCACAGAAAATCTTTGATATCTCAAGTAAAGTTGCAATTTTTCCTTGTGCTTTAGCCTGAAACAAATAAGCAAGATGTCAGTCTAGATCCCAGAACATGTCAAGTGGAAGCCCAGTCGACCGGACTCTCCCCTCCAGCGCCAAAGCTTCCCGCCACAAAACAGGACACACCTACCACTAGGTACACAAATGCATGCACACGCATTAGGCATCATAAACTATTAGTAAACATTACTTTCACAGCATTTTATTAATCAAGGTTTTAAATTATAAATATACAAATTATTTGTAAATAAATGACTATTGTTAAGGTGGTTCAAATAGAAGCAGGTTGAAAATCTTGGAACTCCACATTTCTCTGTACAGTGCGTCACATCAAGTGAAGAAACCAGAGAAAGAGGTTCAGACCTCTGACACGCCTCCAGAGCCTGCATCAGTGACCGCATCAGTGACCACACACCACCACGTCCAGCCCATTTCCGCCCCAAAACCTTTGCGCAGCCAATCAACTTCAAGCACTGAAACATCTACTCCACCTCTGCCATCAATCACATCTTTTCAGGTAAACACCTTAATTTGCTAAATTATAAATGTTCCTGGAGCTTATTCACACATGAAAGTAAAAGAAATTAGATTTCTGTTAACCTTTAAGGCTTTATTGACTCTCCTCAGGAGCCTCGGAAGCTGAGCTATGCGGAGGTGTGTCAGAGGCCACCCAAAGACCCTCCCCCTGCACCAGTAGCCCCGCCCAGCCCCAGTCCCACCCCTTCTCCCACCACAAACCAACCACTACGTGAACTTCGAGTCAACAAAGCGGAAGGCCCAGCTTCATCCCGCTGCAGCCCCGGTGAGAAAATGGAGAAAGGAAGCGAGAGTCGGACGTCCAGAGAGCAGCCTGGCTACCAACGTGGTAACGGTCCCAGAGGGTCAGGCTTTAAGCTCAGAGAGCAACAGAGACGACCCCCACAGGGTCGGCGCTCCTCGCCACAGTCGGGGTACAACAGACGCAGTGGAAAAGAACAAAACATCCCACCCAGATCGCCAAAGTAATGCCTCTTATGCCCACGACACATGCACACTCGCGTGGATACTTGGATACACATCTTATACATAAAGCAAGAGTATATAAATCTATATATATATATATATATATCTATATAAAATCTACATATGAAAACTGGACTGTCGCACTGTGGTGTCGAAGAATCCTCTGCCTCCCGAATGACTTGAAATCTGGGAAGTTGATTCTTAAAAATACAGAAGAAAACTAGGAATTTAAGGAAGATGAAAAAACCTCTTATACTTGAACTGAGAAATGGAGGCCATGCTTCCTGTGTTGTCTGATTTACAGCGATTAATTAGCTTGTGAATGAGTTTTGATTTTACTTTGAGTGTTTAAGGTCCTGGCACTAGTGTACAATGTACTTTTTTATTTTATCATTATCTATAAATGATAGTACTGTTGGTGAGAAATCAAGCACATGTTGTTTGTATGCAACAGATCACACAAAGACGGCATAATACCGCCCCCACCGGTCCATATTTCACCTTTGTGTGTGTGTTTGTGCACCTACTTCCTGTGTTTGCATCAGTCCTGAAAGGGGCTGGGGGGAAAATTTGATTCAGATGTGATGCTCTCCCAAATAATTCTGTGATCGACACAGAATTATTTGCGATTCATAGTGGTTTGTTCTTTAATTTATTGGAAACATGCGCAAGATTAAAAATTACAGATATCGATAAAAGGTTCCCGCTGCTCACCGTCCTTGAAAAATGGGGAATTTCAAAAGCGGGATTTCCAGGCTTAAAAAAAACTACAAAAAATCATAGAAATGAATGAAAAACAACTAATGTAATAAATATCAGTTATTTATACAGCTAGAAATTACTCCAATATGAGGAGTCAATTTCTTTTTTAAGATCATTTCTAAAAAATCCTTATGTAGTGATTAATAACGTCTGGAAAAGTCAAGGGAATGTGTGGGAGCCCTGTCGCTATGTGGCATGCAAGGTCCGCCATGCAGTTTCGAACGTAACTCTCAAGCAGGTATTAAGGGTTTGGCCTGATTCAGAAAGCTCAAAGCACTTTGTGAATTAATTAAAATTTAATCATGAGGTGCTTATTGATTCCCACCCCGGTCTAAAACTGGAAGACAAGTGTATCCTGTTCAGACAAAGAAAGAGGGAAATATGTAGGTTTGAAGGACACGACTTATCAAGACTGACGAATGGATGAAATAGTACTAGACATCCATAGAAAAAAAGATCCAGACAAATATAATACAATTTAAGGTGATTTCGAGTTGGTGTCGTGCTGTATAATGTCGTACGGTGTCATCTGTGATGTATGGTGTGTTTGAATGCTGGGTCTGTCAGTAACGGGAAGATCAAGCTACTTTTATGCTGAAAGAATGAATAGATATCATTGTGTAAATGAGCAAAGCCACTGTTTGTCTTCCTCTTCCTTTGGAGTGAAAGTCTTGCTGGTGTTTCTATACTGTCAGCCTTTGTTTTTTCCGTCTGCTGTAGATGCTGGTGACAATAATCAGGTTGGGTTTTATATGCTCTGAGTTAGTGTGCTGCTTCATGTCCTAGTCTGTGATATAGTGTCAGTCTATGTTGTGTGTTTTCCTTCTATTTGTTTGTTTAATAATAATAATCTGCATTTGACGCTTGCGTTTATGCCTGTACATTTCAGGTGTGATTACATAAAATATACCTGCTACAGAGCTCATTTACCCGTGTTATCCAGTCTCATGTCAAGCCTTGGTAAAAGAGAGGGAACTCAGGACCTCAGAGGAAATTGGTGATGTGTATGACTGCACATTTTTGTCCAATACTTATTGCAGGATTTTCTGGTAGCCTTTTTTGAATTCAGTAATCACATTAAACTGTTTAGGGGACTTAAGTTTCAGTTAATAATGTGTATTTGAACTTTTAAAAAATGTTTAATCAATCTCACTGTTATGCATGATTCTCTCCTCAATTTGATTTCCTCCCCTCTTTATCTCATTCTCATGTATGGATGGGTTGTGCACAGATCCAGACCAAAGTCAAATCAGCCGAGAGACAATCTCAGGAAGTGCTGTTTAAATGCAGTAGCTCCTCCCTCACTCCTCTCTTATTCTGCCACTGTTTGAGTGCTTATAATCATGATTGTTGATTAGTGAGCTGAACTATGTATGTTTTAGTTTTTTGAAAAATCTGTGCGCGTGTGGAACGTTATAAATGTGTCCTAATGAATAATTTCTCAATCCCCTTTACTTTTAATTTGACAGTTTTTAGAAGAAACATCGGAGGGAAATTATGCATCAGTTTTGTTTTAATTTATTTTCTTTTAAATTCTGTTTCTCTGTTCAACTTTCATTGTGGCTTTCTTGCCCAAACATATGCCTGTTGTTAGTTTGAGATGTTTTCAGATTTTTATTTTGTTTGGCGATTATTATCCTTGGGCGCAAATTACGTAGAGACTGTGCCACTAAAATTAGAAAAATCAGTGGAACTGGTTTTATTTTTTTATTATTTTAACTGAATTAATGGATTTGATTCATAACTGGTTGGTGAAATGAAATGATTACGTTTTGTTCCTAATCTTATATCCTGTGTAGGCTGTAAGCTTTTTAGACACCATGAAATGGCACGGTTACAAGTAGCAAGTCTTTAGCCAAAAAAAAAAAAGGCAAAAAAGTATTCATCCTTTCTTTTTAATTTTATAGGGGGATAGGCATAGCAACTGCTGAGTGAAGTGTTTTGGATGATATCGTAGATGTTAAATGAAAATGCTTAAGGAAATGGAAGAAAAAAAAATAAACGATAAAATGATTTTAATCTGTGTTTGACTTTTTTTGAGAATCCCACTTAAAGGGATTTATTTTAATATATAATTTAACTTCTTCAATTTAATAAAGTATTACCACCACATAACATAAAGTAGACCACCTAGAACAAGTATTTTTAGAGTATTTGTATTGTAAAACCCTGTGATTTTCTGTATCTGTCCTGCTGCATTGTTTTAAATTTTAATTAAATGCAAGTATTGTTCTGATAAAGATAAAGTAGCTAATATCCAACATAACTAAAGGGGAAAAAACTCTTGTTGCATCTCCAGTATGAATTTATATAATTTGTTCCAAATTGTGGTAACTGAATGGAATTGGAAATCATGTACAGTACACGTGACCTTTGTTGTTTTTCCACTGGGCCATTTTGTAGTAATAAATCACAGTGCTTAAATTGACGGTATTGTATTGGATTCCATTTAGAATATGTGAGCGAACGTTTGATTGCGATTTTGGGGGATTTTTAATTATTTAAAGATACATCGAGTAATGGTTAGAGCTTTATTCTATCTGTAATGTCTGCCTTTTATTGCGTCATTCGACGTGTACGGTGTGCAGCACAGACATGCGTAAACTAGAGCAATGGATTTTTCATCACTGCTTCAAATCTGTTACGTAACGACTTTAATCTGGTTTCAGTATTACCTCAACATATCGCGAGATTTACATATTGTGAGCAAGCTGGATGAAGGAGTTCCAAAGGTGGGAACGCGGAGAGAGAGGGAACGAGCGAGAGAGGGAGGAGCAGGGTAAGTTTGTAAACACTGAAATCCTTGGCTGAGGAACAGGTGACACGCAACACATTCGGATTACCTGATGCATTAAAATTAGTGATTTCAAGTGTAGCGGCGCTGGTCTCGCTAATGGTGGAGGTGTCATGAGCACCGTGTGTACACACTGCACGAGACGCGACACAATTAGAACACTCCCATTAGAATCAACGAAATCCGATCGCGCTCGCATTGTAGATTCGTTTAATATAATGGGAGTGTTCTTGTTTTGTCCCTTCGCGTCGATCGCTTGCAGTGTAAATAGGGTGTTACAGCCTGTTGGCTCATGTGTGGTTAGCATTAGCCAGTTAGCTTTAGTGATGGGAAGTCCGACTCGTTTTCGAGAATCGGTTCTTTTGAACAGTTTGTTTTAAAGAACCGATTAAACACGGATTCAGCTATTCTGCATTCAATCACGTACTTGCGTCATATCGTCACTGATTTTGTCAGTCTTATTAATAATTAATAATTAATAATAACAGTTGTATTGTAATGTAATTTGTCTTGTTTCAGTTGTTGTTTAAATAGCCATTTAGAACCGTACATGTACATATAATTTGCCACTGCAGTGTGTGCATATATATTAATATATATATATATATTTTACATCTTTTTAAGCTGTCATGCAGTGAAGTCATGAACATACTTACAGTACATTTTAATTGTAACATTTCTACTATTCAGTTATTAAAGTAATTTACATTTAAGTTAACTCCGACTGCTCTTACTGTCAGTTCACTCATCGGCTCACTGATTCAGTCCGATTTGTGGACGAATCGTTCGGTCTTGTTTTGTGCATTTGTGTATTGAAAAGATCCGACTCAAAAGAACGATTCGTTCACAAATTGGAGACCGCTAAGAACCATTTAAACGAAACACGGCGCGTTAGGAGTTGCGACAAACCCTCCGAAATGTTATCGTGTGGTTAACATGGTTGTTATGGCTTTGTTACATAGTAGTGGCGGTTAATTTTACTGTGGATATCTTATCTGGAAATGCTTAGAGAGGAAACGCATGCTAGCTAGCGATATGTGTGATAAAGCTATTGGGTTGAAGCTGGTTTAATTTAGCGGAAATGTTCTTTAAACGGGGATGATCTCAGACAGTAGTCAGATGAAAGCGTCTTATCGTGTAATCGTAATGCACATTATGCAATCAGTTGAACCCAGCAGGCCTCTGTGCAGCAATGAAGTATGGATTCCTGTCATCTGTCAAGAGACTGTACAACATTTCAAATGGAAAGTTTAGGAGGAATTCATATTTTAAATAGGGTTTTTATGTTCAGATGATTGTTCAAATTGAGCTGAAATGAATAGAAATTAGTCTTTTAAAAAGTCTGGATCTCATAAGATAAATCACATCTGTTCTTTTTGGATGGTCTTTAGAAGTAACACAGGAAGTAGTTGATCTAAAATGGGAGACGATCGACCTTTTGTCTGCACTGCCCCAGGCTGTGGACAGGTAAGAGCTATTTTATTTTTATTATTACTCTCAAATTCTCCTTTTCATGGTCTTCCTGTCCTACTGTGTAAGGAATATTTACAGTCATGATCCTTTAGTCCAAGTGTTCAAGATTTTGGGAGCCCAAATAGGAATCTTTCCCCTTAATTTCTTTTATGCCCCTTAATCTTGGTGACAGAAGCAGATTGTTGGCCAAAACTTTTATTCTGAAATCACTCCAGCTGTTTTAATCCCTGCTTCCACTGGTCAACTGTAAGAGGCTCCCATAGCACTGCATAACTGGATAACATAAGCCGTCATCAAAACAACAGATGGCCTGATATCATCCATTGCTTCTCTGTCTCTAGCTTCCATCTGATTTGAATTAGGACCCTGAATGAGACCCAAAATGACTGAAAACTTTACTGTGGGTTAATGCATGTGTCTCTGTCAATGTTTTTCTCACGTCAGAGGTTCACCAATGAGGACCATTTGGCAGTGCACAAACATAAGCATGAGATGACGCTGAAGTTCGGACAAGCCAGAACAGATACAGTTATTATAGCAGGTTTGTGTCCCCACATAGATGCATTTCTGTCATTCTGTTGGCTCAGTCTGCGCTGCGATGACGTTAACTAGTCGCTGATCATGTGATTTTGACACTAACAACACGGCTGCCTTGCAGAAGACCTTCAGACTATATCTTTTCTTACAGATCAGAGTTAAGATTTAAGTATAAATTACAATCAAAATTCCAAAAAATCCCATAGATTTACACTGGCTTGTAATACTAGTCCTATAGAGGATAAGAAATCTTTGAAAACCACTTTAACTTTCCATTTCCATCAGTTAAAATGACAAATAAATGCATACTCTGAGAGCGCTCCACTAGTTATGTTTGTTTATAGTACTATCTGGATACTCAATATTGATCGGGTGAATGCACCTTTTAAACAGTTTATTGTACAGGTAAGTTAATCGCTGTTCTAAACTAATGTGCTGCTACATTGTAACACGCACGCATAAACATACAGACAGAAGCTCGCACATCACGTGCACATCACGCGCACAGAAACATTCAGGAGTGCAAAAACTTACCATCTGCTTTTGAACTAAAACCCACAGCTTTACTATTAGTTAAGAAATATAACGACCCATAGACAAAATAACTGAAACATTTTCTGACACGCTGCAGCTGTGCACAAGGCAACCCGAGTTTGAGCCTCGGCTCGAGGTTCGGGTTACTCAAGCCAAAATTAAGATTGTTAACAAACTTTAGCTGTTGCAAATTGTGGCATGTTGCAAAGCATTCCCATCTCTTGTTTTAATTAATTACATCTTCGGTGATTAGTTGACGTCGACTTCAAAAAATGTGAGGTTGTTCAGAGTAAGTTGCATTAAGGCCCGTTCACACCTAGAATGATAACTATTTTAGTGTCCACACCAACACACAATAAAATTGTTTATCGTAAGCCTGCGCTGCAGTTATGTCCTCTGCTGCTGCAAACGTTTAAGCTGTTTAAAGTCGGGTGGATTCTGATTGGCTGTCAATGTTTTTAATCATTATTCAGTTGGAAAAAAAACCTTTTGAAAGTGATTCCAATGGTATCCTCCTTTTGTGTCGTTATTGTTAAGGCCCGCTCTCACCAAAATCAATATAGATATAGGTATAAAGTTTTAATAATCATTTTAATTTTATGCGAATAGGGATGACCACATTACAACTATAATGATAATGACACAGAAGAACAATATTGCTGGAATTGCTCTCAGAGCGTTTCATTTTTTAGTTTCCATCCAAAGTTGCAAATTTAACTTGATTGGAACACCACATAAAACCTTTGTAAATAAAGCACCATTTCTAAGAGAACAAAATCGTCAGTTCCTGGGAAACTCGCACAAAATATCTTTAATAAGATGGAAGTTGCTGTAATCGGGAAAGCCACTGTGGATTTTTTCATACATGACTTGCACCGCAGAGCGTGCAGACGAAATGCAGTGAGTACTGTCATGTCCTCTTGCGTTCAGATGCCTTGGGAACGCAGTCGTGCAAGACAGTTCTGGGAGGTCATTATACCAAATACTTTTGATTACGGACATTGGCTCAGGAATTTCAGAATGACTCAAACAACATTTGAGATGCTCTGTAATGAATTTGGTCTGCTGTTTAGTCCAGTTATCCAATCACATTTTGTTTTGAGACAAAAGCACGCCAATTTTTTTTTTTTTTTTGCATATTGAGGGATTTATTCTGTAAATGTGTTTCCATTGTAGTTTATGTGCATATTGTCTTATCTGATAAAAAGCAATCCGCCTCAATTGAGCGCATACATTTTTTATGCATATTTTTAGAATTTATGGGCATCTCTGACTTTCAATCCAGCCTTTTTTATGCAATATCCAAAAACAGAGCGCCCGCCACACACCAGCTTATTGGTGGAGAGGATATGAAGCCAATCAACTCCTTCATCCACAAAGGGGATGATTAGGAGGCCATGATGATGGATAGAGGCCAATGGGCAAATTTGGCCAGGATGCCGGGATTTTTAATAACCACAGAGAGTCAGGACCTCGGTTTAACATCTCATCCGACGGATCCACTAGTCTTGGATACTTCTGTGGTTATTGTAATAGTTATCATTCTTGGTTTGAATGGGCCTTTATAATTATGGACTTCCCTGTTCCCTGTAACAGAATTACAATGATTATTAAAACTTCATTATAGTAATCGCTCTGGTTGTGAACGGGCCTTTATGTTTGATTTTCCTATGAATTATTATTTGCTTTTTAAGCTGTGTATTAAGCTGTGTATATGTTTTGTATATAACATAATTGTACACTTGATTTTGATATCAAAATAATAGTAATTAAGCAGTATCACACAATCAAGCGTGCCGTCTGGTTGGAGTCTGGTTGTGATTTAGATGTTAATACCGGTATAAGTTTTAATAAACGTGCTAAGACTGTGCGTGTGTGTGTGTGTGTGTGTGTGCAGATCAGACACCCACTCCCACCCGGTTTCTTAAGAATTGTGAGGAGGTGGGTCTGTTTAGTGAGCTGGCTGGCTCCTTCGAGCAAGATCTTCGCAAAGCACACGAGGAGGAGGAGAGGAGAATTAAGGGCACGGTAAGATTTCAAATAAGGAAAGTGTAAAGTATCGAAGGTTATCAACTTGTATGCTTTGTTTGACAATTGTTAGCATGAACTTGACATCTTGAATCTTGCCCTCAAAGCTTCAAGCTCTACAGACGCCTACAGAGGTTAAAGAGAGGGAAGGTCCTCTTGAAATTGACTCCTCCCCTCCAGACAGCCCTGACTCCACCTCCAGCATGACAAACAGCAAAGATGCAGTTGCCATGGCAAAGGAGCCTATTGCCTTGAGGAAAGCCATGGTGAATTTGAGACGAGGCAGATTACAGTATTTACAGTGCAGGTTTTTTTTTTGTTGTAGTGCAGAATATAATATTGTCATGTAAATCACTTTTACAGGATGTTCCTCCACGAACTGCAGCAAGTTCCACCCCTACACCAACCATAATGCGCCCAGGCTCGCTCCCGCTTCACCAGGTATTCGACTCCATGATCCCAACTCAACCCTCTCCCACCTCTGTTATCACCAGGACCCCTCCGTCAAACAGACTCAGGTACACACTAGTTGACCTCATGTCAAAAAGGTTTTGTTTAGGATTGTCACGATTCCTCTTAAATTCGAGTACTTGATTTTAAAAAAAATTCTTGATTGCAATTTGCCCGTGTCGATTAACTGGCAAAATACCGGAAGTGTTCCACGGATGAGAATCCATGGATCTCATTATTAGACAGTTTTCAAAGGCTGCACAATATATTAAAACCATTTAAGAATCATAATATAGCATAGGACTATTGTGAAATTACAAAGGCTGCGATTCAGTCTAATAAAAATATGCACTGCGGGCTTCAGGATGAAGTGCGATGCCTTTAATTACTTACATGCGTGCAGGTTACGAGTTCCTTCCGAGGGTGCGATTAATCGTGATTCAATATTTTAATCTATTGACAGCCCTAATTTTAAGTTATTTTAATGGCTATTGTTAACACAAAAAAACTATCCGATTAATCGTCAAAATAATCAACAGATTACTTGATTACCAAAATAATCGTTCATAATCATGCATTTTGGGTGTTCATCCACTCAAATAAATAGCTAGCCTGAGTTTTTGATAGGATGTGTTGATCCTCAGCAGTGGAGCAGACTCACTTCTTTGAGTTGAAACTTTTTTAATTTGCATGAGTCATTTCAGTGTTGTTCACACCTCTGATTCCTCACCCTGTGTGAGGAAAAATGTCCTAAAATAGTTCCTCTATAACTCTCTTTTTTAGCTCGCCGTCTGGTTCTTTTCCTATGCTGATGCAGCTTCCAAATGGTCAGACTGTTCCTCTGCTTCCCAGTCCAGGGCAGACTTCAGTCATATCGGTATGGAGGTCTCACATACGTATGATTATTAATCCATCATTTAACAAATCAGCTAGTTATTATGCATTTTATTTCGATTTTTTTTTTTTATTACATTTTTTGGTTTTACATTTTTTTTATAGTTTAATATTAGCTTTAATAATTTGTAGCTAATCCTTCAATACATTTAAAGACAACTACTTCAAGACAATTGCATTCAAATACTTCAAATTACCTGCTGTTTTTTTACATAACCTGTAGCTCTCTGTTTTGTGTGAAATATAAAAAAAATATCAAATAAAATTTGTATATATTTTGGCTGCTTTTTTTCAATAAAGTTGTAGTTATTTAGCCTAAATATTTGTGGAATAGATGTTACCCTTTTGGGGGAATGTGTGTTCTTGCAATCTGCGCTATTTATTTAGCAGGTTTTCTTGCACCATCAGCATATCAAGTTAAAAATAGTTATGCATTCTGCTGCACCCTGTCCAGCTGTTTTTGAATGCAAGAATTCATTACCGGTGAACATTACCCTAAATCATTTTAATAATACAGACAGTCTGTTTTTTTTACCACTGACTAGTCAATTATGAAAATATATAGTACATCTCTACTTGTGAAAACTTTCCACAGACATACAGTATATTGCTCCTAAATCAAAATAATAGTGATTACATTTTCAGCAGTATGAGCCTCAAAACAAGTACACATCTTTTTGTGTTTGTATTTATGCTTTTGTGATAATAGTATGTTAAACTTGTGTTGCTATGTGTGTGTGTGTGTGTGTGTGTGTGTGTGTGTGTGTGTATATATATAGCTTGCCAGATCATCAAACACAGTGCCCAATATCCCAGGGATTCCAGGCCCTCCTATTGGTGGAAGCAGCAGTGGCTCCTCCTCTCCGTCTGGATACAGTACACACTCTGATGCCAAGACGGTGAGAATGAGCACGCGTACACCTACGCTAGCACATGTAGAGTTTACATAGGGATAAATGCTTTACAACGGGCTTATTATATAACGATTAACTTACTACACAGATGTAACACACAGGTTTTGAGCGTTAATTTACACGCTGTGGTGTTTCCTTGTGTTTGTGTATGGGATTTGTCTCCATCTAGAGGCTAAATGCAGCACTATCTCAGCAGAGTCCTAGTGGACCAGCACCAATACAAAAAACAGATCACACTGAGACACCATCACCTGCTCAACCACAGGTGCTCACAGACACCTCATGCCTGTGTTACATATATGCTAGTATTTGCCTGTTCTTTTTGAATAGTTTGTGACGTTTGAAAATAGTTCAATTAATGGGTTTAAATGGAATATATCAGTAAATAAGCTCAACTGAAGCATTATGTCAGTATGCACTGTTTAAATGCTGACATATGCTTAAGTTCTCACTGTATCTGACAGCCCAAGCAATATCTTGTAGGTATCCCCTGCTCCCCCAAAAGGTGGCCGTAGACGACGGGGTGCAGATATTGAACCGGATGAGCGCAGGCGCCGTTTTCTTGAACGGAACAGAGCAGCCGCTTCCCGTTGCCGGCAAAAACGGAAAGTGTGGGTTAGTGCCCTGGAGAAGCGCGCCGAGGAGTTAGCTACTTCTAACGTCACGCTCACCGTGAGTCATACAGACAGAGTGAAAAGATACAGGAAATAAGATGATTTTATGTTGTTGAAATGTACACTATGGTTGACAAATCTAGAAAGGACACATTACATTGATCAAAAGTGACAATTAAGACTTTTGTACTGTTAAAAAAAATATATATTTCAAATAAAGCAGTTCTTTTCAACTCTTTATTCATCAAAGAATCCTGGGAAAAAAAATGTAGCATGGTTTCCACAAAGATATTAAAGGTGCAGTGTGTAATTTTTAGCGGCATGTAGTGGTGAGGTTTGCGAATTGCAAACAGCCAGTCACTCACGGCCTATCCCTCAAATTGCAAACTCGAAGGAGAAGCTACGGTGGCCGATGTAGGATCTAGAGATGCGCGGATGGGCTATTATTTCATCCGCAACCGCATCACAAAACTCATCATCCGTCCGCCATCCAACGTTTTTGACCAATTTTCAAAACCGCACCCGCCCGCCATCCGCTGATTGCTGTATACCTAATATTTTTCATTTGATTGGTTCAACCGCCCGCCACCCGCCCGAATTGAATTAAAATATTATTTTTCGTCACGTCATCCGCCCGATCCGCGGTTTATCCGTGGAGTCCGCGGCTGTAACCGCCAACCGCGCATCTCTAGTAGGATCGGAAGATGTCTGAGTCAGCAGAGAGTAGCAAGTCAAGCAATGAGGTTTCTTTATATTATATTTTATATTAAATTATATTTACTTAATCATTCAGTAAAACCACGTTATTGCGATTGTTATTTTTACTTGTTCATCATTGTGTTAGTCTTTTATTCACTGACTTTACCATAGCTTGTTTCCATGCTAGTTAGTATAAGATAAGAGCTATGGATAAGAGCATCAAAGCAGCTAGGGAAGGGGAAATAGCTAACGTTACGTTGTCCGAGGCGTTGCTCAGACAGCATGTTTTTCTCCACGTTTGCAGAGTCAGGGACAACCTGAGTATTCTGCTGCGTCTTTTTCTGCTGCTTCTAATTCAAGTTAGTGACGAAACGCGCTCTGTAGCGCTGTTTGTTCGCTGTCGGCTACGGTAGAAACATGACGTCACAATATGTCGACCTTCATAGAAGGGGGGTGTCCGCGGTTATGTAGATATAAATGACTCATTCTAAGGTAATAAAAACATAACGGTTCATTAAGTAAGGTCTTTATACACCACTGAAAACATGGATTATGGATCTTATATTGCATTTCTGTCAATAGATCCTCAGAAATATTACACATTGCACCTTTAAGCAGCACATCCATATCCAATTGTGATAATGGTGAGAAATGTTTCTTAAGCAGCAAATCAGCATATTAGAATGATTTCTGAAGGATCATGTGACACTGGAATTATGTTAAAATTTCAGCTTTGCTGTCACAGGAAAACATTTAGTTTTAAAATAAATTAAAATAAAACTTTTTAAGAATATAATATTTCACAACATTGCTGTTTTTTGCTGTATTTTCATTTTTTTTTTTAAATACAGACTTGTTGAGCATAAGAGAGATCTCTTAAAAAAAACATGAAACTAACTGACCCTAAATAGTTCTATTTTTGATCATGCCATTGGTTGAGTCTATGTTGCTGTTGTGTGCATTGTGCTTGACAGGGTGAAGTGTCCCTGTTGAGGACTGAGGTGATCCGGCTGAAGGAGCTGCTGTTGGCCCATAAGGACTGCCCTGTAACGGCCATGCAGAAAAAAGCATATCTCGGTAAGATACACCCACGTATTTCCTTTATATGTCATAAATCCTTCATGCCTAACATTCATCCTTCCTTCATTTCTCTCTCTTTAGCTGCAGGAGTAGATGAGGGTTCGGTGTCGGCGTTGGTGATGCCCGTGTCGGTCCCGGCTCCAGTGTCTGTTAATGGTCTGAGCGTGCGTGCGGCGGAGGCTGTTGCTGTTTTAGCGGGAATGGGCTCGGGTCAGTGGAGTAGCACGTCTGGAGAAGCTTCCTCCCAATCACAGCCCACATCCAGATGATGAGCACGTCGTTCAGCCAATAGGAACTAAATATACTTTGAGTCTTTCAAAGGAGCGAATCCCCGTTTCCCCTCAAAACTCTCAGTCACGGTGTGTTTGTAAATCCTCTCATGTGACAAATGGGAACCAATGTTTCCACGTTCTGACCACACCCCGCTCACAGACACTCTCCGGGCGACAGTGGCGACATCATAGAGCGCCCCTGTCAGACTGCACAGACTAGGAAGCACTGCAGTGGAAATGAATTATCTTCTGTCATCTCTAAAAAAAAAATTCCACCTTTACCTAAACTTGTATAGATCTTCTCACTAATGCATTCAATTGATATTTGTCTCGTTTGCAGATATTTCTAATTATTTTGCATTTTATTCAATGGTTTTTCTAATATAATGATTCGTTGCATGATTCTGGCCACATTAGAAAGATGATTTCTACACTATGCAGATAAGTTTAACGCCTTCTTTCTCAGTCTCTCTTTGTGACGCTTTCTCACACATACTCACACTCACCATTTCTCCCAGTTTCCCTTTCTCTCTCTCTTCCTCTCTGTTCTAATTTTATTATCGTATGTACAGTAATTTCTCTCAGGTCTGTGCTTCTGTGGCTGTTTTGGTGAAGATCGTGTCTCACATTAGTGTAACCTGGCGCCGCAGAATGGACTCGCAAAAGCTTAAGAATGGAGAGAAAATATATTTTTATATTTGAATATCGTTATCAGTTTGTCTGCATTTTGCAATATATATATATATATATATATATATATATATATATATATATATATATATATATATATATATATATATATATATATATATATATATATATATATATAATATGGATATATGGATGTGACGGGTAGCTTAACCATGTGGACATGTTTTAGATCAGTATGATTATGATATGCTCTGCTGAATTATAGGTGTCTTTAACCAAAATACATAAATCCTTTTGCATTAGAGGTTAGACCCTAAAGTGTAAGTGCATCTGGTCTCTTATTAGGGAACATGCACACAAAAACTCACACGTAATGACTCGTGCTTGCATTTTGTGAATGTACAGTAGTTAACTAACCCAGCTATGAATGTGAGGCCTTGTTTCAAAATGGTTGAAAAGCAAAGTTGAGTCTTAGAAGCTGTTATAGAAATTAAAAATTTCCTTTTTTGGGCCTGACAGACTTCGCACTTGGCCATCCTGAATGAATTTCATCTGGAGCGCATAACTAACACGTAACTTAAGTTGTATTCCATTAAACGGTTCACGCCTGATCACGTTATCAATAGGAGAATCTGCATTAGTTTAAGCTGGGTTTGTTATCAAAACCATTGCAGTTTTTTTTATTATTTAACTTTGAATATCAGTTTTTTTTTTGGAAGCTCATTTCTGCCACATAAGAAAAAAAATGATAAATTATGATTTGGTAAAAGTTGAAGTTGACTTTGATAAAGATAGAACTTTGATAAAAGTAGAAATTATGAGATATGAAGTCATAATTATGAGATAAATTCAAATTGCTTAGAATTCATAGTTCTAAATTACATCATACTAGGTTGTAAATATATTAAAATTGAGTCATAACTGACTGTCTCATAAATATTACTTTTAATGTCATAATTATGACTTTAATTTATAATTACGATTTACTGAAGCATGATTATTATTATTTTTCTGATGTGGAGGACATTTTGGAGGAAATATTTTGATTAGATGGTATGTAGACTATTTAGGTTTTATTTTAATGACCCAACCAGGCATATCAGTTTCTGTCATTGACGTTTTTTTGCATCTGGATTTATCATATTTGGATGTAGAACGTACTGCTTTCCACTGTGTGTATAACTCACTGATCCCAAATTGTGTGACGCGTGTCAGTGAAGCCCTAAACTAGAGCTGTAAATATGAAATGAGTGTCAGCATACAACCATTGCTTACTGTATGATATTGACTAACTGAAACGGTCCTTAAGATATGTTAAAATTAAACATTGATGGAACTCTAGCCTCTTGTACATTTAATGAGATGCTGCTTTTGTTATTTTGTTTTGAAGGTGTTATATTCCTCTGTGTATATAGAAGTGGTGTGGTGGGACTTCTCTGTGTATATGGAATAGCTTGGATGAGATGGATATGCATTGTGTTTATGAGTGTGAGCAATATATTATAAACCTTGTGTAATGCCTTTAATTTGGAACGTCTAAATCATGTTTAAGATGATATTTACACTGGTAGCACATGTTTCTGAATTAACATTTTGTCCATCAACTTAATCCTAACCCCACCCTTATCTCTATAGTCAAAATCGACCTTAAACTATAAAATTAGTGGACACTGGTTGGTTATTTGGATTATTTTTCCAGAAAACTGTATACAAACGTTAACTGTAACTTTAATGTTAAAAGAATGTGAAAATTATATGGTAAAAATAATGTTAATTGGTTAAGGGTGAGTAAAAAAATCTGTAATAGCTCTAATGGGACTTGTCATGCACTTCTACAGTAAAATACTGTTAAATGTACAGGTTTTGGATCTAAGAACAAGTCATTTGCAGAACATAAGAACAAGTCTTATAATTCACAGAAAGAAAAAAAATGACATCCGCAGATTTCCCTGTGACACTTTTTTTTTGTTTAAACAATTCAGTTTCTTACTGTTTTTTTTTTGTTTTTTTTTTGGTTATCAGTTATGTACATTAGGGTTTTATTTCACATCTTCTGTTAAATTATTGTTTATTGCATTATTTTAGTGTTGTGTGTTCCATGATGATTTTTAATTTATTTATTTGTGTGTACAACACCATGCACCATGACCCTGCTTGTGGAAAAGACTTTGATTCTTTACCAATAGTGTTTTTTATGGTGGTTGTCAATGTTATAAAGGTACAAACCAGATTTTAGTATATTGACATTATACCAGTTAAAGAAATGTTATTTTTTACCGTAAATTTTAAGTTATTACCATAAATTTCACTGATTTATCTTACAGTGTATGTCAAAGGGAATGCTCACCCAAAAATGTTGAACACAAAAGAAGATATTTTAAAGAATGTTAGTAACCACAGTTGTCGGCACCCATTGACCTCCATTGTAGGAAAAAAAAAATATATATATGGGTCCCATCGGTGAACGTGATTTCATTAAGTACCACATGTTCCTGGATCAACATCTTTGTTGATCCTGGAACAACTTTTCAATCAACCAATCAGATTTGAGGGACAATACAGTTTATGTCACGTTTAGGCTTAGAACCAGGGTGCTTCAACATTTAGGCTTAAACGTCAGTGTTATTCGCCTATCATTTCCCTCTGATTTTAGGGAAAAGTTATGGGTAGGGTAAGGACTAAATTTTGGGACAGGAATGTTATTCCAGGATCAGCAAAATATGTTGATCCAGGAACATGTCTTGCTTGGCAAAATCACGGTGACCCGTGATTTCACCAAGTACATGTTTCTGGATCAACATCTTTGTTGATCCTAGAACAACTTTCCAATCAACCAATCAGATTTGAGGGACAAGTTTACAGTTTATGTCAAGTTTAGGCTTAGAACAAGGGTGAGATGCTTCAACATCAGTGTTATCCGCCTATCATTTCCCTCTGATTTTAAGGAAAAGTTATGGGTTGGGATAGGGCAAGGACTACATTTTGGGACAGGAAAGTTATTCCAGGATCAACAAAATATGTTCATTCAGGAACATGTCTTACTTGGCAAAATCACGGTGACTGGGTGCCATCACCCATAACTATCCCTTTAAACAAGTAAAAAAAAAATCAGGGTAAAGGAATAGTTAACCCATAAATCAAATTATGCTATTATTTATTCACCCTTATGTCGTTTATAATCTATATAAACTTTTTTTTGATAGTCTTGGTTGCACTGAACTAGCCTTGCAAGGAAAAGGTCTGCGTGAAGCTTCTTCAAAATGTCTCCTTTTGTGCTTCACAAAAGAATTTACAACCTACGGATTTAGAAAGACACAAGTGAGTAAATAACTATAAAATTTTCATTTTAGTGGAAACCATTTCTTTGGACAACCATAGTTGTTCAAGAGATTGCATTGGATAAAGATTCTCTCTCACCACAGCAGAGGGAGCAAAATCGCCACGGCTTCTGACCACAGGCTCAGACTCCTCATCCCGAGCCCTGGTCATGTGACTCTTCCCATCGGTTGGGATTTCTCTCTCGGCATGGCGGAGATGATGGAGCTCGGTCTGCTGTCTAATACCATTTGTTATTCACTGTGAGGAGGACACGGGCATTTTTGTTGTCGGTAAACCTTTCTGCGCCGTTCTTTCCCCACGGTTTGTGGCCATAATGGCGGAGCGCGGTGTGGATGTGTCCGCTCTCCCCCAAGAGGTCCGGGAGCAGCTCGCTGAGCTGGACCTGGAGCTGTCGGAGGGTAAGCCTTTAAACAACACGGGCTTTTCCTCTCTTGTTTGAATGCGTGCGTTTGGATAGATGTGTGTTGATTTGACAGGCTCAGTCGTGCATCCTCAATAACAGCATCCACACACAGGTTCAGAGCTGATGATGCTTCAATGTCGCCGCCGCTCGCGGAAACATACTGACCTCTTTTTCTGCATCTCACTGGTTCAACGTCGCGTTTATCTGCATTTTAAACGTCTGCTCAGCTTCGTTTTGCTCTCTAGACATTGGTCTAATATGTTTCATTATTTACTGTTATGTTGTGCAAAACAAAAACACCGAGTCTGTGAAGCGCTGGACGTATTTATGTGATTATTTAGCCTACAGGCCATGGAAATTCTGCATGTGTCCTCATATTTACAGACTTCATCAACTAGTAGTATTCAGTGTCGGTTGTAGCCTATAGTTGATCTTTACTGTCATTGTGAATAATATTTATATGTATAATAGTTTTAAAACAATAGCTTCAGTATTACAATATAGGCTAATGGGTATTCTCTTTATGGTCAATCTATATAGGCTAAACTAACGTATATTTTAATGGTCGATGCTTTATTAATGAGTGTAGGCTCCTGCTTGACACACTGACAGTGCTATTAATAGACCGAAACTCATTTTTCCTCCATAAACAATCAACACCCGGCTATAAGATACAATGAGAGGTCAGGTAGGTATGGCAAGCTATTTAAACACTTACTAACAAGGTAATTCTTATTCCATGGTATTCAATTATTTAGTTAAGAATATTATTTCTAAATAGTCTTTATGAAATAAATGCAGGTTAAACAGAATTGGACTGTCAACATCCCAACCACAGACCACCATAGAAATCACAGACAAAAATGTGCAGTTTATATCCAGTAAGTACTAGTGTCTAAAAAATAGTCAATTGCAAATTTGACAAATATACAAATCACTACGGAATTACTTGTAATAAACAGTATCATAAAAATAGAAACTTGTTCTTAGGAATAAATGTTTAACCAGCTTGCCATAGGACATCACTCACTCAAACAATGGAACTTGGCATAGAGTGGCCTGGTGTCACCTTTGAAACTTTTTTCTGGGCCTTTACATGAATAGTATCAATATAATGCAGTATCTGCATGTGTATGAAATTGATATAACTAAAATATTACTCTTTATTTAACATTTCAAATGGTTTACAGCATGAATGGTGTGTCTAAACCTCTGCTAAAAGAAACGCATTGAAGAATTATAACGCAGATGTGCGTGTGGTTGTTTACATTTTAGTGTGCCGTTATTGTCATTGTGATTCACTGCAGAAGGGGCTCGGTTTGTTTGTGTGTGTGTTTAGTCATCCTTATGTGTTATATAAGCCTTTCAGCAGTGGTGTGTGAAAGATTCAGAAGAGCAAAACAATATCTTAAACAGCATTACCCAAATATAAAAAGAGATTCTCATTAATCTCTGCATCAGAGAATTGTTTGGCATAACAGCTGATCTGCCATCAGTGCAGCCTGGATTCAATCTCAGTATGTCTCCCACACAGCCAATCAAGAGAGCACCTGGAGGCAGATTACAAATGATGGACTAGTTTGCTTTTGGCTTCACTTACTATTGTCGGTGTGTTTTTGGATTTCATGGCAGTTGTGAACATCATCTTGTGTCCTTGCTGGTGCAATTTTGCAAACATACACCCACTTTATTCCTCCTTTCTGTCCTATTATATATTATGTTTATGTGTGTTATGCTAAGACTGCGTATCTGTTTCTCAATGCCCACAATGCAGTCCTGGCACAATTCACAATCCCCACCTACAGTCCTCACTTTTTGGCTCTTAGACAGGAGATGCCTGCTGCAGCCCTTAGAATTAAAACTGACTTATTCATTAAGTAGCGAGGTTTGCTTTATAGAAATGTTTGTCATGTATATGAGCATATGTTTAGCGTCACGCCCATATCTTATGTCCTTTGCACTGAAGACTTTATAGGTGACTGCACAAAGAAAATGTCACAATGAAAGACTTTTTATGTCAATCTCTGAAGGACCAGTGGGAGTAGTAAACAGACATAGTAGAAGTATGGCCATAGACGATAGTTTATATAGAGCTGCTGTTATTTCTATCCTGCTGAGATGGCAGGCTTTTTATTGTTTTAATAGCAGAATAATGTGTTATGACATTATTAACACATTTGCATGAATAGTAACAGTTTTTACTGTACTGTAAAATATGATTGGATATGTATTCATGCAATTGCTTTTTGGATCAGGGTTAACTAAAACTAAAGCTAAAACCATGTGGGGGGGGGGAACTTTTACAGTGCTTGAAATAAAATAAACGTGAACAAAAACTTTTACAGTGCTTGAAATAAAATAAACGTGAACAAACAAAATAAAATATACCGGTATAAATTTGTTTGACTTATTTTATTTCAGCTAGTAGCTAAGATAATAACCTCTCCTTTTCTTTTAGTTTAACTAAAATAACTAAAAGAGAATGAAAGTAAAATAAAATTGAATAAGAACTACATGGATATATAAAAAACTAATAATAATAATGATAAAATACACAACAAAATTACTAAAACTTAAAAAAAAAAAAAAAAAAAAAGGAAAATATAATAAAGACTATTCCAAAATATTAACTAGAATAGTATATAAATTATACTATATTTTGTACATGTACCACACAGGTGACAAAGGATATATGTATCATTAATTTATACAGTATAATTCTCCCTCTCTGTGGAAGTGCATTTACTGCCCATTTTACTTCTGTAAAGTGACATATTTCAACGTGAGATATAGGTGGATATTCAATGACAAATTGCTGTAAAAAGATGATTTAATAATTATTTTTTTTTGAAAATTAATATTTTGTAAAGAAATCACAGTGTTTAAAAAGCCTTAATATTTAATAAGAATATCCTTACATATATTTGTGTATACATTTAAAAATATTTTTCTATTTTTTTTTTTTTTCTGGGCCAGCATTATGAGACAGCTGAGCATTGTTGAGCTCTGTAAATTATGCAAATTAAGGCATATACTCTACTTATATATTATAAATATGAAAGCAATAAATCACATATTTGTTTACAGTAACAAGATGAGTATAGAGACGTCAGCACATATTCGTTATTTGTAATGAACGTGTGTTGTGAATGAAAGAGTTTGTCTCTATGTGTGTGTGTGTGTGTGTCTTTGTGACAGAGGAAGAGGGGTGGAGATAGGAGGTTTTGACACACTCACACACACAATGAGCACCATTGAAAGCATCAGGGCTGAGCAATCGTGATCTCTGCTTGAATTCCCAGCACATACTCAGACGCTTTTATGCACTTAAGCTGATCAAATGAGCTGTGTGTGTGTGGAAATCCTCTTCCATAGCTGGTCAGCATATACTTAAACTAAAGAGGCTTGGACTAACTGTATAATGTCTGATTGTGTGCATCTGTTCAGGTAACCTCAGTAGCTTAAGCACCCACTGTGACTGTAGGAGGACAGGCAGGTTTTTTGAGTTGTAAAGAAAAAGAGAGAGAGAAGAGACAGAGTGGGAGAGAGAGACCTAGGGACAAAACAGAAAGAGAGAGATTATTTTAATCTAGGTCACAGAGCACCGGGAAGCAAATACACTCATTTACCCATGATTCACAGCAAGCTTTCTAACATGTTGCGCTGTCTCTCCCACGATCTCTCTTTTTTCCTCTTTCCCACCATCCTTATCCCATTCTTTAAAAAAACTCCTAGCTTGCCTAGCTAGCTCGCTCGCTCTTAAGCGCACGCCACACAGGACATGTTAATAGTTAATATCTTTTGCTTGCGATATGGGTTCCTCACTAACTGAATTATTCACCAGTGTGTGATGGACATCAGGTTCGAAAAAGAAGAGATGCACACTTTACACACACTATATTCATTCAGAGAGCAGAGTTTTCCAAACTGCCAGTTGGAGCTTAAATATCTCTCTCATAACACTTACCACTCAGGTAACACTTAACTAGAGCTTACGTGACTATCAATGGTATGAATAATTCATTTGTATATTATAACACTGCTATTCTCGGCTATGTTAATGTATGTTTGAAAGTTTCAGAATTGGAGTTGGACTCTTGATGTGGTCTGAAGTCCTAAGTAACAAAAAGTACCATATTTTTGGATATTATTTATATATGTAAATAACGTATATGAATATAGTAATCATTCTGAGTTGTGCAAAGATCTGAGTTGTGCATTGCATCTGCTAAAGGACTGAATCGAAATGTAAAGTGGATGTTAATAACAAGATGTTAGTAGCAAGCTGTCTGAGTAATGACAAATAAAGTTGAATGCCACAGACATTTTTTAAAGGGGTCCCATAATGCCCTTTTCACAAGATGCAAAATAAGTCTCTGATGTTCCCAGGGTGTGTATGTGAAATCCCACAGATATTTTTATAGCATGTTCACTTTTTGAGGGTGTGTCCCTTTAAATGCAAATGAGCTGCTGCTCCCAGCACAGAGGGCAGAGCTTGTTAGCAGCTCCAGTTACTTCACACAGAAACGCACTGAAAATTTAAAAAACGTTTAGTCTTTTATGTTCAAACTGGAATCTTGGAAGATGGAAAGAGTTGAGAAGAAGTGACAACATGTAGAATGCAACAGGACATTTCTGATTGGTTAGTTGATGAATTTATGTAGCTGATGTGGAGTTAATTTGTTCTAGTCATTGAATAGTATATTCTGTCATGATAATCTATGAATGTAAATTTTAGGGGTAGTGGTGTCACTAACCCATGAAGAAGCTCATTGTAGTCCCTACCAGCCGCTTGTTGTAGTCCTTAAAAAGCAATTTCTGTAAAAGAAAATATTTATGCTCAAAGAGCAACATTACACTAACTAAAGTTAAAAAACTGAAATCATAATCAACTACCCCTTTAAGGTAACTTTATTGGCCCCATGAGTACTAAGGGTTGTTAGCAGTAGCACAAGTGCAACGCAGGAGTGTACATTTGCATTTGTCTTACATTCACACAGCAATTTTGAGCATTCCTGTACTTTTATTATGGCTAAAATGATTTCTCCAAACATGCATAAATAATGTCTTATTATCTGAGTAGGCTTTTGTGTTGTTTTGGTATGTATATTTGTGTGTATTTGGGTGGGTTTTATTTAGAGTCATAGTTGCTATGGTAACATAGTTACCTTGGGCTGTTCTCATTCATAACGAATAAAGCTAAAAGCATTAAGAAGCACATATGCCACAAGAACAGCCAAAACCCAACAGCATGACATAAAACCTTTTAACCGTATTACTCACACCGCACAGTATGACCTTTATTAGAGGGCTGCTGAAAGGTGAAATGTGTAATTTTTGTGTCACAGCATAATTGTAATAATCGCTGAAGATAGGCTGAATGGTGCTTTCCTGCACAAATCTTGCTGCCACATGTGGTTGAAAATGTGTTGAATGTTTTTTGTATTGTTGTTAGGTGGTTATTCTGGGCGGTGGCTACTAGGTGGTTGCTTATTAGCCCAAGTCGAGTCTTTATGATAATATGGTCCCCATATATGGCTCCTTCAGTTTTAGTCTGTGGGAATATTTTTTTGCCTGTTTTATTATACTCAACAAGCCAACTGATTTGTGGTAATATTCATGTTCAAAGCATAAACAATGTGCTAAAATGTAATACTTATGTTTCGGGGTTGGTTCAAATCCCTAACTTTAAGTTATGAGCATTAGTACAGGGATGATTGTCTTAGAAAGGGGATAAATCTCACAAAACCTGTAAAGAATGTCAAAGTCACATTTTACCCCAAAATAAAATAAAATAATATTCCTTTCTATACGGACTACTAAGGCCATTAGTTTTTTTTTTGCATTGTGACATTTATTTTCAGGAAAATTAAACCAATTTTGCCCCCAATTTATATTACTGTAGGGCTTTGACATGGTCTTTCTCATGATTTTTTTTTTAACAATTAATCTCATAACTGTAATTATAAATTTTTACATCATTATTTTACTGTATTATAGTGAAACAATATTTTGCAATGATTTTAAATGCAGTGCAACAAATGCAATATTAATGTTGTTTTGACATGCTTTACATTTTTATACAAAATACTTGTATAAATTATATATTTTAATTATTTGTTACAATAATTAGATTGAGACTGAATTTCACATTACTGTAATGAGAATTGAGGACTAAAATGAGCTTAATTGTCCATAAAATAATGTCATTATGCAGAATTATAAGGTTCTAAAAGTAGACTTTGTTTTCCTTATTTTACTCTTGGTAAACTCTTATTTTACCGTATCTTACTCTTGCACATGGTAAACCACACTGTAAACACAGGTCAGATCATTCTATATACTGTATTGCAAAGTGAATTAGGAAGGTTACACCTGACAAGGCATGTTCCCAGGTGTGTTAAGTGGTAATCTGAGTCTTGTTGTCACCTGCATGCACACACCCTGGTAACCCTGACTTTACTGTTTCCATTAGCAAGTTTTCAAAGCCGGTTTGTGGATCTGGTTGTATAATGTAGAAAGAGGCATGAACAGATAAGAATGAACTGAATTCCCTGTTGTGTCTTTTTCTCTGTCACTCTCTGTCTGTCTCTGTTTCTCTCTGTCTCTCACAGTCTGTTTTTATGTTCTCAGCAGAACAGGAAACCATGTCATAGGGTAGAAGATTTAGCACTGGAGAACATGACATCATCCAGAGGGAAAGGAAGTGTGTGTGTGTGTGTGTGTGTGTGTGTGTGTGTGTGTGTGTGTGTGTGTGTGTGTGTGTGTGTGTGTGTGTGTGTGTGTGTGTGTGTGTGTGTGTGTGTGTGTGTGTGTGTGTGTGTGTGTGTGTGTGTGTGTGTGTGTGTGTGTGTGTGTGTGTGTGTGTGTGTGTGTGTGTGTGTAAAGAGAGACAGAATGTTGGATGTGGACAAAAGAACAGGAAAGAGGGGCAATGAAATTCAACTTCAGGACAGTGTGATACAGTGTTGGAAGTTGCTGAATGGTGAGTCACCATCTGGTGGTGGGTAACCAAGGCTGTGTGTGTGTGTGTGTGTGTGTGTGTGTGTGTGTGTGTGTGTGTGTGTGTGTGTGTGTGTGTGTGTAGACACAATAGAGAGATAGCCGTATTGTGTCTTGAGTGAAAGTCATTGTGTGAGCTCTGTTGTGTCATAGTGTTTCAGGGCCAGTGATGCAGCACACAAGAGGGTGGGTGGATATGGGTAGTTAATGCTTTTCAAAGGATCAAGACACTCAGAGACAAGTTCTCTCAGTCAATAAAAAAAAAAAAAAAAAAAACCTTTAATTTGCTTCTCCATCTCTTTCTCTTTCCATACATACACTCTACTCACTCAGACACAGATCCAAGATCTTTCCCACAGTCTGAGCAGCTGGTGTGCATGTCTGTTGTACAGAAAGTCACTAGACGGTTCAGTCTCGATTGTATGAAGAGTTCAGATGCAAAAGCCTCTAAATGCCATCTGACATTTTCTTATAGAATGATCATTTTTATCAAGCTCATATATTTAAATTCAATAATTTCACTTAAATGGCAATTGAAATTACTGAATTTAAATATACGAGCTTCATAAAAATGATCATTCTATAAGAAAATTTCAGATGGCATTTAGAGGCTTTTGCATCTGAACTCTTCATATATATATACATACAAACTACTATTCAAAAAGTTTGAGGTCAGTAAAATACTTTTATTCAGGACACTAAATTAATCAAAAGTGACAGTAAATATATAATGTTACAAAATATTTATATTTGAAATAAATGCATTTTTTTTTTACATTTCTATTTATCAAAGAATCCTGAAATAAAATTAACAAACTCTTCCACTCTTCCTCATTCCACAAAAATTCTTAAGCAACTGGTTTCAACATTGATGATAATAGGGAATGTGTCTTTAACAAAATACATTTTACAAATTACATTTTAAAATATATTAAAATAGGAAATTTTAAATAAAAATATTTCCCAATATTACATTTTTTACTGTATTTTGATCAAATAAATGCAGCGTGGGTGAGCATAAGAGACTTCTTTCAAAAACAACTCCTTTTTAAAATCTTACTGACACCAAACATTTGAATGTTAGTGTTCATATCTTTTATTTATTTGCTAAAGCCGTTTTTTGTTTAATAAATATGTAATGTTAATTTTACACATTTAATGTAATATACATTAAAAATTATTTTATTTAATAATAAAATAAATGTATTTTATTGATTTGTAATTTGTATTAAAGGTTGTTTTCATTTTAAAAAGTGAAAACATAATCATCCAAGCTGTAGTTTTCATTTAGGTTACTTGTAGGTTACTTGCATATGCTTTTATATGCTTTCTGTCTCGATAATCACAGTCAGACAATAACACTCATGTAGCTTTATCTCTTAAAGGAGTGACATCCTCCTCCACCAAAAAAAAAAAAATAAAAATCCCTATGTTTCTGTCTGTTTGTGCATGCGTGCCAGTAGTTGTTTATGTATTCATAAACTAAATAAAAAATGACAGGAAAAAACTGCTTTACTGAAAAAAAGGTCACTTGTCATAGGACTTTTGCCCATAATGCCTTGCAAATACAAGATTACAGAGCTATCATGATTAAATCAATTTTCAGACCCTCTTGATGTTCGGTTATCAGCTCAATTCAGATGGCCGGAATACAATACACGGCTTTTGCTCAGATTTTTGCCCTGATTTGCAGTCTGGATGAGTTGAAAATAGTTTCCGAAAATCTGCACCAGTGATGGCTAATGTTTTAAAATCTGTTCAGACTGGTTGGATTACAGAGTGCGAGTGGATTTATGATATTGATTCTAGTTAAAATAAGATTTGGATCTCAGGCCAGTACAGTTTGTGTTGTAGTCCTGGAATAATTTACCTTTTGGTTTGCAGGTTTGCAAGACAAGGGTTAAAACAAAGGTTTGCAAATTAAATTCAGAATTAAGGTTACATTTTGGCTATAATGTCTGGATTATATGTTAAGATTATTGAACAGATTACATGCAGGTTATGTGTTTTTTTTTTCTAGTAATTTTACTAGATTACTTAAAAAGGAACAGTAAGAAAATTATGTTAGCATACATGTTACAGGTTTACAGTTGCATGGACTGACAGTGTCTAACTCTTGGCCATGCCGTGTATGAGTGAGTGATCAAGGATAAAAGTAGATTTCTGCCTTAGTCTGTTGCCACTCACTTCACATTATCATCACTCCCCCAACAACCAATCACAATCCATCTGAGCCTCAGTGTGGACTGGACCACCTTAGGCCACCAATAAAACCGTCTAGTTTGCGGTTGAATTAGAAGAGCGCATTTATTTGTGCCATTTATTGCAGTCCAAAACATTCTTTCTGAATAACACTCAAATAATCATATACAAAATGAACACATATACATAACCCCCTTCATAGCTACATGTGATAGAACAGTCTGTTGAAGCTAAAAATATCCCATAGTGCAGCTGGGTTCGGTCCTCATGCATTACTTATGGGAGTTGACTCTTCCTTCTCTATTTTCCATTTTTCTTTTAATGTGGAAAATGCTCTTGAAAGAATGGTTTGTTTAGTGGCCTCTCCTTATGAATCTGTGCTGTTTGCTCTCAACGTTTAAGCGTAATGGCCAATCTGATTTCTATGGGATGATAAATATTTTCATGTTATCTCTTTTGAAATCTTTCCCCTTTAGGGGATGTGTTGAAATGAGCTTGAGCTGCTCACGTATCATAACCAAAGCTCTCTCCATCCTGCATAATCCCACTAGATTACACATTCTGCTCTCTTTCACACTCACAAGCAGAATCCAGCATTAAATCACAGCACAAATCAACTTGGCTGTCAGAATGTAAGAATGTGATGATCTTTTAAGATTTCGGTGTTTAGGTTTTTCTAAACAACTGTTCCTCCTTCATCAACTCCAATAATGCGTTCCTATTATACTTGATATTATTTAGCATTACCATTAATAAGTTTGGGATCGGTTTGGTGTCAGAGCATGTTTTCTCATGCTTACCAAATTGTGAAATATTATTACAATTTTAAACAATTATTTTTTATTTTATGCAAAATCAAAATATTTCAATTGCTTGGATGTTTTGTGATCTAATGCAGTGTCATTCAAATTTGACATTTTGAGGGCCACTGTATGTTGAAAATTACACTGAAAAGATAAACCACAATCTATCTGACTGTTCAAAGACATTTGACCAAAACAATGAATTGAATTCATGCGGTTCGTGTTTTTAACTGGTAATAACATTATCTCTCTTTTTTTAGGTGACATCACACAAAAAGGATACGAGAAGAAGAGGGCCAAAGTTTTAGCACCCTACTTGACACAAATACAAAGTAAGAACTACAGAAATATCCCTGCTTTTTCACCCTCCTCGTTTTTTACTTGGTCGTCCACTGACTCATATGATAATGTGGTTATGAAACATCTTCTCAGGCTGTTTCTCTTGAGGGTTCCATCCAAAGTCCCTCTGCGCTGCCTTCTACTGCTCAAATATAGGACTGCAGCATGAAACATTATTTTATTGTCAGTCGCTGTTGTGAGATAGAATTGTTGTTTTATTCTGGAGATATTTGAGATGAAAACCACAGTTCTTCGTATTAATATTTCCCATTTTCTGTAGTCATTGACTGCATCTGCCAGTTTTAATGAAGTTAACTTTATTATCTCTACAGATTTGGCTCCGCCTCCGGCATATGATGCACAGTCCCCTGGTCCAAGCTCCGCCTCCGCCTCCGCCTCCGCCTCGGCACCTGAACCTGAACCTGAACCTGAACCTGGCCCGTCGAACTCATCCTCCTCCTCTTCACGCCACCGGCGCACACGGCGACCACACAGAAGCAGCGGGACTAGAGATGAACGCTACAGATCAGGTTAGAACAGCTTGACAACATATACAACTTTTTTTCTGTTACATTTTCTTTACGTTATTACAGTGCAGAGTTTGACTCTTTTTTGGGGGGCACTAAACAGAATAGCAAAAATAAGGATATACAGCCCAAGGCTTACTTATAAACTTACTTATATGGGTTACTTATAGTGGTCTTTGCACTTTAAACTGGGATAGGAGAATGTTTTTCAACACTGAACAAACGACACACTTCACCTATAAAATGTTGTTATATAATTCCATTAAGCTGTATATAGACTAGTCTTTACTTGAGATTTATGGGGTGTGAGGTTTACAGAGTGCCTGCAGATGGTAATATTTGCCTGTTCTCTGACCACATCCTTGTAAGAACTGTTTAGTCATCTGCCATGGCAGTTGCGCTTGGACAAAATGGTTGCCTAGATGAAATGGGTCACTGTGGATTTCTGGTGCTTTGTGGCAATAGACAGATAGTAGCTTGCTTATTTGATTGTGTAGGTTGTTTGTTCAGTTGCTCGCCACAGACGTGTATATATATTTTACGGTCCTACTGTTGTCAAAGAGCATGTTCATGACCTTGTTGTGTAATTAGCACCAACACTCTGATGGGTGACTGCCTATTGGTTAAGAAGCTTTGCTGATAATACAAACGTTACTGATTTGAATCGAGATAAAGGCAGTCAGTTAATGAGATTCAAATCAGTCTTGTACTCTGGAACAAAGCATTTAGCCTCAGGATGTTCAAGGTTGACTTTACCTGTCACTTTGGATAAAATCATCTACTGAGGCATCTGCTAACATCACACTAAGTGCAGATGTCCTAGGAACAAAACTGTCTTTTTTTTTTTTTTTGTCTGTCTCAGATATCCACACTGAGGCAGTTCAGGCAGCATTGGCCAAGCATAAAGAGGAAAAGATGGCGCTGCCCATGCCAACCAAACGTCGGTCCGCATATGTACAGTCACCAATTGACAACTGCACCCCACCGGGTAATGTATACAAACACCAAATAAAGAAATGAAGTTATATATTATCTTATATTTAATAGATAATAATAGTTAATCAAGATCTTATACTTTTCCTGTTTAAAAATGGCAAAGTACTTGTATTTTTCAGTAAAACTCTGACAGCGTCAAATCCTTACCCTTATGTATTTTATATAATAATCATGCAGGAAAGATTACACCCATTATTTAATTTTTAATTAAATCAGATTTTTTTCTTTTCTTTTCTTTTGTATATATTTTTTTTTTTTTACATTTATTTAGCTACATTTAAATGTAATTATGTATATCTCATAAATAAGTTAATCTAATTTTTATATCTTATAAATTATTATCATTTTAGTGACTTACATTTTTTTTAACCAATATTAATTCAATATGTATATGTGTTTTTTTGGTGTGGTGTTAAAATTGGTAGCAAAAATGTTGAAATGTAGCAAGTATTGATATTTTGGTATTGTGACAATTGCATTTACTATTGTTTGGATCATTTTTTCTTACCTTTATTCTTCTTGTACTTCTTCTATCATTCTCTTCCTTGTCTTTTCATTTCTCTTTCTCTCTGTCAGACTCCTCATCTTCCTCTGATGATGAGGCCGTGTCAAGTGAAAGTGCTGGGCCTCAGCAGTCTCCAGACACCTGGATTAATAGCTCTCTGCACGGCTCCTCCACCTCCTCCTCTGCCTCCTCCACTCTCTCGCATGGGGAGTCTCGGCCCACCCAGGCCCCACAGCCTCAGTCTCAGCAGGTCCCACCTCCACCTCCACCCGCACCTGCCCACCCACCCCACTCCCACTCCCAGCCCTCCGCCCTGGCCGAGGCCCTCGCTCAGACACGCATCGGTGAGTCACCATTACCCCCACACACTTTGTGTCATTGTAAATACACTTCAGATTTTACCATTTGGTTTTAAGTAATTTTAGCTGCTTAACCAGGCATTTTGTGCAAGTGTTTTCATTGCTTCATTATTTCTGCCCAATGTTTATTTTCTGTTCATTTATATCTTTTTGTGACTGTCAGTGAGAAGAATAGGAAGAGGTAAAGTCAAGTGTTAGAAATCTTTCACCTTGTCCTGTGTGTTTAAGATTTGTTGTGAGTTACGAATATTATCTACCCCTCCACACGCTCCACCCTTAAGCCTCTGCCCCACCTGTGTGTTTTAAAGCCTATGAATGATTGGTCTGTCCATAGGAGCTGATGAAAAATTAATAAAGGTTCTCAGAGATCTGGTTGAGCTTGTTATGTGGTTCAGGACTAATCATCTCAGGACTTAATACACACTTGATCCCAGACTGTACTTATTCAGAGAGTGTGCTTTTCCTGCACATGACATACCCCTGAGTGTGTGTGAAATTGTTAAGAGATGTAGACAATAGCTGTAGACAGCATGCAGAATGTGGGGTTAGCCAAGAGGAACTAATGAACTCATGTTTGCAATAGACTTGAAACAGAATATTCTGTAGGCTATGATGTTATATTTTTGGTTAATGATACGTTTCTCTGCCCTCACAGCCTTGGTCTACAGAGGCAGAGAAAGTTATTTCATTTTAAAGAAAGATTATGAAAACAATGATGTGCAATGATGATGAGACACAGTAAAACCAGAGACAGTTATGCAAGATATAACATACAGTCAGTCGATCATTAAGGCAAAATAAACCTTGACAGGGTGATGAATATTGTATCACCCTGAAGAGGTTCATTTGGGATAATGAGCGAGTGACTGTATCTCATAAATTACACGTCTACTTAGCAAATAAATAAAACAAATAACATTAAATATTAATTTGAGTTTACGTTACTTCATAATGTGAGAAGAAAGAGACTGCAGAGTGATAAAAGAATTTTTGTGGTATTTTGCTCACCAAGGATATATGTATTTATTTAATCAGAAATACAGTAAAATAGTAATATTGTGCTTAAAATAGAACTTAAAATATATGTGTTCTATTTTAATTTATTATAAAATATAATGTATTCCTGTTATGGTAAAGCTGTATTTTTTGTATATTTGCTGAATAAAAGTATTTATTCATATACAGGTGCGTGTGTGTGTGTGTGTGTGTGTGTGTGTGTGTGTGTGTGTGTGTGTGTGTGTGTGTGTGTGTGTGTGTGTGTGTGTGTGTGTGTGTGTGTGTGTGTGTGTGTGTGTGTGTGTGTGTGTGTGTGTGTGTCTTACTGACCCAAATTTTTTAACGGAAGTGTATATAGGAAATTGTATAGAAACATTTGAACACAGAATGATTAATAAATGAGAATCAAGTATTTTAGAAATCCATATAATAATAGCAAAGTAAATACTAAATAGTAAATAGTTTGATTTCATGTTACCTTCAAATATATTTGGCCTTATCACTAGTTTACGCAATTGAAGGAAGCATATACTAAAAAGCAGCCCTGAATGGACATAGTTTTACACAGACTCTTAAAGGAATAGTTCACTATTGGAAAAAAATCACCTCAAACATGATTCTACTATATTTCTCCTTTTGTTTTCCACATAAGAAAGAAAGGTGGGCTTTTCCTTTATGAGCAAGGGTAAAATATCTTTTGAGGGTTGATTATGAGTGAGTAATATGTGTTATTTTGACCAGATCCAGGAGGAGGAGTCGGGCCTCCTGATGTGCCATCCCAAGCTCAGGCCAGAGGCTCTCGTGTGGATCTGCCTCCCAACGCTGTGGTGCGAGGCATGAGTCGAGGACAGAGCCGGTCCAGCATGATGGAGACAGCAGACGGTACTGAGTGTGTGTGTGTGTGTGTGTGTGTGTGTAGAGGGCAAAAAAGAGTAAAAGAAAGAGAGATAAAAAGAGAAACATGTATTTGTTGTGTGCTGCATTAGACATACATACTCTGAAAATGTATGTATACTCTTTTCATAACTTTCTTCTCATGTCTCTCAAAACTTTGTGTTAACATCTCAGTAGGGACATTTCAAAAAGTCTTTATGAATGCTGTGTTTAAGATTGCTTCATTAATCGCATCCCGTTTCTTTTTTCTTTTCTACCTTTTATCCACTTGTGTCATGTTGCTTTTCTCTGTCAGTGAGAAGAATAGGCAGAGGTAATGATTGGTCTAGACATGTCCTGTAGGTCGACTTTAAAGCTGTGTGTTTGTGTTTGTATACTGTGTATGTGTTACACAAAGATAGTGTGAACCTGAGTGAAACCCTGTACTTTTTTAGGAAAATAAATAAATAATAGTAGATCACTCATCCCTCCAGCTCTGCTTACATGTGGTTTTAACTCAGTCCTGATCCTTCATCACACATTAGGAATGCTTTACAGGTGAACCAGTGATATTTAAAGGAATAGTGAAAATAATTGACTCATCCTCATGTCATTACAGTTGGTCACTCTCTTCCATGCAGTGCAATAAATGAGGACTGAAGATTCAGAAAGATGCAAAAGCACCACATATGTATGATAAAAAGTCAATATGACTTTTGTCTTTAATTTAATTTAATAAAATTTTTATATTGAATAAATACAAATATATCAGTATAAATAAGTAATAATACACTGCCGTTCAAAAGTTTGGGGACATTAAGATTTATCTGATTGAGTAAAACCAGTAAAACAGCAATATTGTAAGATATTTTTCCAATTTAAATAGTAATTTATTCCTGTGATATTATATTCCTCATTACTCCCGTCTTCAGTGTCCCTTCAGCAATTATCCTAATATGCTCAAGAATTGGTGCTCAAGAAACATTTCTTATTATTAAATGTTGAAAACAGTTTCTAGATTTTTTTTTGCATCCTTGCTGATTAAAACTATTGATTTCTTTAAAAAATAAATTCATAGTAACACCAAACTTTTAAATAATAGTGTATATATAATTTAAATAATAAGTTTATAAAAGTTTAATTTGATCTATAAGCCATTGTATATCAGGATATCTTTGGACCAGGACTGATAAATAAATACCACTGTAGGAGAGTGTAAAACATGTATGTACATGTACACATATAGTCTAGTTGTGATTTACGAATTCCCAGTTCAGTTGAAAGTGTGCGGGAGTGTGTCTTTGTTCGTCTGTCTCATCCCACCCTACCTGACCCCAATCCTGGTGTAGGTGTTCCGGTGTCCAGTCGTGTGTCCACAAAGATCCAGCAGCTGCTAAACACGCTAAAACGACCCAAACGCCCGCCACTCAGTGAGTTCTTTATGGATGACCAAGAGGAGATCGTGGAAGGTACTCCAGGATAAATTCAGTCCTCGCCATCTCTCAGACACACTCTGAAAGAATGGTGCATTAATGTAGATCAACGTGTTTCTTCCTCCTCAGTTCCTCAGACAGATCCTAACACCCCTAGGCCAGAAGGTCGGCAGATAATCCCAGTGAAGGGGGAGCCGTTGGGTGTGGTCAGTAACTGGCCTCCTGCTCTTCAGGCAGCATTAACTCGATGGGGTGCCACACAGGGCAAAAGCCCTGCCCTCACAGCTCTGGATATCACAGGAAAACCACTCTATACACTTACGTATGGTAAGCAAAGCACTTATCTTGATGGAAAGCATATGCTGGGATTGGCAAGAAAGTTCTATGGGCTGATTGGTGTGTGATTGACAGGGAAACTGTGGAGTCGAAGTGTAAAGCTGGCCTACACTCTCCTCAACAAGCTGGGAGCAAAAAATGAGCAGATCATCAAACCAGGAGACCGGGTAAAAAAAAAAAACTCTTTGTCATTAAAGATCGTTTCCTGATCATATAACTCAGTTATAGGTGTTATGACAAGTTTGTGCACATAAACCAGTGTTATTTTAGTATTATTAATATGTTTTATCATATTTTATTTTTAGGTTTTTCATATTTTGAGGTTTCATTTTAATTGTAGCTTAGGTTTTAACAATTTTTTGTGCTTTAGTCATGTTTATTTGATTTTTTTTTATTTTTTTTTCAGTTTAATTTAATCAGTTTAGTTCTTCAAGTTATTTAGTTTTAGTTAGTTGCTAAAGTACGGAGCCCCTAAAGGGACATGGTGGTGGGAAAAAAATAAAAACAATAAGTTAATGCTTTTGCGTTCCCCTGAAAACTTTGCAGCAAAGTTTCGAGGGCGAACGCAAAACATTTGCTTTCCTGACAAAGCATTGACAAATATTTTTTCCTCCATCTCATATTTGTTTCCTTAACCCAGCAACATTTCTAGTTAACATTTCTATTAAATAAGTTTTTTTTCTGCCTAATTTCAATTACGATTTTTCGTTTTTGTTTAAAAATGCAACACTAATGTAAACATTCATTTACTTCACATTGCTATTAGTATTATACTATATATTGTTAGAAGCAACTTTTATTTTAGAAAAATGCTGCTGTTGCACTTTAATTATTTGCGAGTAATGTTTTGTTATTGACCCAGGTGGCGCTGGTGTATCCTAACAGTGACCCTGGTATGTTCTGGGTCGCATTTTATGGCTGTTTGTTGGCAGAAGTCATTCCTGTGCCAATAGAGGTTCCACTATCCCGAAAGGTAGTCACTACAGCTAAATGGAGTGCTAACAAATCATATTGCTATGGTTGTCAAAATGTTTTCCATTTGTTTACAGGATGCGGGTAGCAGCCAAGTTGGTTTTTTGTTAGGTAGCTGTGGGGTGGGTCTGGCTTTGACCAGTGAGATCTGTTTGAAGGGTTTACCCAAGACCCCCACTGGAGAAATATTACAGTTTAAAGGTCAGAGACTTCACACATGCAAATTACATCCATTTCTTTTCAAAAGCCAGTCAGTAATGAGAAATTTATGATGGATCTAATACTAGTTGGGTTTCTGACAGGCTGGCCCAGGTTAAAGTGGGTGGTGACAGACTCCAAATACCTCACGAAGCCTTCGAAAGATTGGCAGCCTCATATCCCAACAGCCAACACAGACACGGCATACATAGAGGTAAGATCATGTGCTTCATGTGATTCTGTGTGTGTATGTCTGTTGAATACATGTAAATCTCCTCCTCTCTTTCTCTCATGCAGTATAAGGCCAGTAAGGAGGGCACAGTGATGGGTGTTGCGGTTTCAAAAGTTGCCATGTTAACACATTGCCAGTCACTCACTCAGGCCTGTAACTACTGTGAGGGTGAGTGATTCTGTTGCTGTGGAAACACCATCCTTTTGTTGCAGTTCCACTAAACCAAAGAGTTAGTTTTTTTGTTTGGAGATGTAACGAAATGCGTCTGCACGCAGGTGAGACACTGGTGAATGTTTTGGACTTTAAGAAGGACATGGGTTTGTGGCATGGAGTTCTCACGGTGAGTGACAAAATGTGTATGTGTCATCAATGCTATTACTACACATTTATTCAGATCAGTGCATAAAATATTACAATGATTAGGGATGCACCGATATGAACATTTTGGCAGATAACCGATAATTCTTTATATTTGTGAGCCGATAACCAATATATTGGCCGATAAGTTTTTATATAATTTTTGAGAGGCTGATTACAAAAACAAAAGTCTCACCATTAAAATCCATCTCCCAAGCACACAATTATATTGATGTTCTCATTATAATTTTATGTAGCCTATATGACAGACTTGCACTGCACATGTTGCACTTAACTGTATTTTCCTTTTTTGAAGTGATTCTAATCATATTTCAAGCAATTCAAAACCATCGTGGCGAACAGTGCGCATCTGAAGTGTCTCAGCTGAAATAAAATCCATTATTTATCAGCTTTAATATATCGGCCAAGTTTTTTTATTAAGCCCGATAACAACTGAACATATATCAGCCGATATCGATATGGTGGCCGATATATCGTGCATCCCTAACAATGATGTGTACTTTTGTATTATTTGCAATATAAATATAAATAATATAGATAGTTTTTTCAGTAATGATAATGAGGTTACTGAGAATTGTAAGAGGGTATGTGCTTTATCGTATGGTCCTAAAATAGACTAATTTCTTTTATTCTTTTATTTTTTGGGGGTGAAAATTTACTGGGCAGTTTTCGCCCAATAACATCTGTGTGTGTTTCAGAGTGTGATGAACCGAATCCACACCATCAGTGTTCCATATGCAGTAATGAAGGCCTGTCCACTGTCCTGGGTTCAGAGAGTTCACATACACAAAGGTACAATATCAAATATATGTCTGTCGTCTACACACATTTGTTTGGATATGATAAACAACTTTGTTTCTACAGCACGTATTGCCTTGGTGAAGTGTCGTGACCTGCATTGGGCGATGATGGCTCACCGAGATCAGAGAGACACCAGTCTGGCCTCCTTGCGCATGCTAATTGTTGCTGATGGAGCCAATCCTTGTGAGTTACGCTAACAGGCCTCCTGCAGACACTTCACGGGACATGATGTTCATTTAATATTTATATTTAACGATTTCACTTTTTTTTGTCTCTCTGTGTCTGTTTCTGGCTTAGGGTCGGTTTCATCATGTGATGCATTTTTGAACGTATTCCAGGCTTATGGTTTGAAGCCAGAGGTCATTTGCCCGTGTGCTACATCACCCGAGGCCATGACGGTTGCCATTCGCAGGTATATCATTTTTAGACAATCCCATTTTAAATGAAATATATTAGTATTTGTTCCCTGATTGTGTGAGCTTTCTCCAGGCCTGGGGTCCCCGGTGCACCTCTTCCAGCGAGAGCCATCCTGTCCATGACTGGACTGAGTCATGGGGTCATCAGGGTCAACACTGAAGACAAGAACTCTGCTCTCACCGTCCAGGATGTGGGACATGTCATGCCAGGAGGTGTGTGTGTGTGTGTGTGTGTGTGTGTGTGTGTGTGTGTGTTGAAATGTCTTCACTTAGAAAAAAGAATCATGATATTACCTTGGGTGTGTATAGACTATGGTAATACTATGGTATTGTCACTCACAGAGAAAAATCCAGTTCACAATACCATGCTATCAAAGTTTAAAATATGTTATTGTCATATGTGCATGCCTGAAGTCAGCATGTGTGTTTATGTGTGCTTTAGCATTGATGTGCATTGTGAAACCGGATGGGCCGCCCATGCTGTGCAAGACGGATGAGATCGGAGAGATCGTGGTGAACTCTCGTGCTGGTGGAACCATGTATTACGGCCTGTCTGGAGTCACTAAAAACACCTTTGAGGTGTGGCGATCAACTTAACACTCTCATACACAGTCGATGATAAAACTGTGTACTGAATTGCACACCATAAACATATTTTTATGGTATCTCACAGGTGATCCCAGTCAACGCTAGTGGTGCTCCTATTGGTGAAATCCCATTTGTGCGGTCGGGATTGCTGGGTTTTGTTGGACCGGTAAGAGTGTGAAAGAGGAAAACAAGACAATGTCATTTTTCATGTGTTAAAATCAGGGCTGTCAAGGTTAAAACGCAATTAATTAAAAATCCTTAACGCATTGAAATAATTTAACGCAAATACAGAAGCACGCGAAATTTCATCTTTAACATAATTTAAGTCATGCAGTTAGATGATCTTAGAAGTCGGGAGTTTATCACTCTGAACAATGGCACAAGCACCTGTTACCCTGGTACATGGATATTTTAAACCGTTTAACCCGATCTCGCTTCTCCGTTTGCAATCAGATCATTTTTAGCCGCTGAACTCTGGGAAAAGTTTTCAGTCCAATAATCCAGGAAGCAAATTTATTCAAACAGTCAGTCCAAAACAATCCGAAACCACGCTGATTACATCAGAGATGGCAGAGAGAATAGATTCACGTTGCATTTTCAGTGAATTATTCATTCCAGTGTGTGTTTCGCTTTTAAACACCGAGCACTGTCATATTCTGTCATTGTTTCTGAAGAGTGCGAGCTTCACGCATCGCGCTGTGCGAAATACAGACTGAACGGAACGTCAAAACATCCCACTGCTGTATGGCCAGATGATACGCAAACTACATTTCTCAGCTGGATAAAGCAAACCAGCTAGTAATGTTTTGATGGATGAGGATTGCAATCAAGGTAAAGATGATTGCGGTGACATACAGGAGTCATAGGCTACTTTAAGCACGCGTGAGTCCGTTATATTGATGCGCAAACATGATCCTGTTCGGTATCGCAACTTGACTTATCTAAAATGTAAGCAAGTTCTTTGCTGTTTGCGCATTGTCCACAAACCATACGCAGTGAATTTTTTCATGTCCTAAAATGAAAGTGTTAAACAAGATGAATGGTCTATTCTAATTTCACGATAAAAAGGGTGCGATTAATTATGATAAAAAATTTGAATCTATTGTCAGCCCTAGTTAAAATCTATTTTTTCATCTCTCTTCCTTCCGCAGGGTAGTCTGATATTTGTGGTGGGTAAGAATGAGGGCTTGCTAATGGTTAGTGGTCGTCGTCACAACGCTGACGATCTAGTAGCGACAGCACTAGCAGTGGAACCAGTCAAAACTGTGTACAGAGGCAGGTGAGGGTTCCCCTCTGAATATACTGAGCGAAATTTAGTCTTAACCTTTGTTTTAATGAGAAAAGATATTAATCTGATGTGTGGGTGTGTGTTTTGTAGAATTGCTGTGTTCTCAGTGACTGTGTTCTATGATGAGAGGATAGTAATCGTAGCTGAGCAAAGGCCTGATGCCAGTGAAGAAGACAGCTTCCAGTGGATGAGTCGGGTTTTGCAGGTACAGACATATTTATTCTAGTAATTATAAAATAGATACATGGTACATTCGCCAATAAATACACACCTGTGACTGTACTGCCAATATGTGCTATGGACTTTACCATATATTGTGGAAAATTCAAAGTGTTGAGTGGCTTATTGCTTATATACATCAGTTATTTGATTTGATTTTTTAGTTTAACACACAAAGGTTTGATAATCCTTTATGTATGCTTTATTTATTTGTTGGTGGTTTTGTGTATTGTTTCTCGTCTTCAGGCAATTGACAGTATTCATCAGGTGGGATTGTATTGTCTTGCACTTGTTCCTGCCAACACCCTGCCCAAAACTCCCCTGGGGGGCATTCACATCTCAGACACCAAGCAACTCTTCCTGGAGGGGGCGCTGCACCCCTGCAACATCCTCATGTGCCCCCACACCTGCGTTACCAACATGCCCAAACCACGTCAAAAACAACCAGGTCTGTATGCAGGGATTAAATGGAGATCTTGGAGGTGAGAGAACCTTCAAATCTGGACCTTCAAGTCGGATGTGATGTTTTTCTCACAGTGCTCTGTCCTGTTCTGTCTTTCATAGTCGGTGTCGGCCCTGCATCCATCATGGTGGGTAATTTGGTTGCTGGGAAAAGAATTGCGCAGGCTGCAGGCAGAGATCTGGGACTCATAGAAGACCAAGATCTGGTCAGGAAGGTAAACTCAGATTTTGCATTGTATTGTGAGACCGTATAACAGGAAATAAATAATGCAGACAGATTATTTTAAGCTGTTTATGTAAAATGCACTGTGTGGTATTTTAATGCTTTCGTGTGGATGCAGCTGTGTATGTGGCCTACAATGATGGTAAGCACTATGATCATTATGGCACAATCACATGCCACAGGCATGACGCAATCATTTAATGTGTTATTAATGTTATATGTTTGAAGGTATTGTTGATGAACTGTCTGTCTTGCCTTTTTTTAGCATCAGTTCCTTACAGAGGCTTTACAGTGGAGAGCACAAACCGATCCTGACCATACGCTTTATGTATTGTTAAATGCCAAGGTAAAAAACACTCATACATTCCAAACTAATAGTGGAAGGAATAAACTCCCTTTCTGAGAATTTCTGATTTGCTGGCCTATAATGTTTTCTCTCTATCTCTCTCTCTCTCTCTAGGGAGTGGCAGTGTGTACCGCTACATGTGTTCAGCTTCATAAAAGAGCAGAGAAGATTGCTGCTGCTCTCATGGAGAGAAGTGGTATTAACATCGGAGAGAATGTGGTGCTTTTGTATCCACCAGGTAAATCACACACACTATGTCCTTTGTTAAGACTGTTATTTAAGAACTAGACAGTTAAAAACTGTATAGGAGGGAACAGCAAAGTCATTGGTATTTACAGAAAAGTGCTTTTTATCATTTCACATGTGAAGAGGGTGTTAACATATAGATGACTTTAAAATGAAACCTTCTAATGAAAATTAAGTCATCTTTTACTCCTGGTGTTGTGATAATGCTTTTCGGAGCCCAAAAGAATGTCCCACTCATGCATTTTTATTAATCTTGATTTCTCACAACTTGTGTGCTCTTTCTGGGCGAGTCGAAGTGAACTGTTGCGCTAACAGAGTCTGACAGAAGACCAATGGCTAATGATTCAGTTTCTGAATATTTTTTCACAAAACCCTATCGTATACCCACAGAACACTTGGAATATATGACGTGTGTCGCATGGGATCATTCTGTGATACTTTTGAATTTTTTTAAAAGCTTGATGCTGGTCGCTATTCACTGCCATTATAGTGAGATCAGAGATGTAAGATGGGGCTTGTCTGTTAAGAGCTTTAAAAACAATCAGCAAAATCTTGAATTGAATTCTAAAAAAGACAGGAAGCCAGTGAAGAGAAGCTAAAATTGGACTGATATGATCACCTTTTTTTGCACTAGTTAACAGTCTAGCTGCTGCATTCTGAAACATCTGTAAACGTGCCAATGAAGATTGAGGAAGACCATGGTATAAAGAATTACAATAGTCCCGCCGTGATGTAATAAATGCATGAAAAACTTTTTCCAAGTCTTGAAAGTAAAGTGTCGATTTAAGTCTAGAAATGATTCTCAATTGATTGTAGTTGTTTTTCACAACTGAGCTTATTTGTTTTTCAAGAAAAAGCTCAAAGATAACACCTAAATTTTTTGCATGTGACTTAACATATTGAGTGATATTGTCTATGTAACTAGCGATAGAGTTTCTGGTTTTGGAGGTACCAAAGATAGTCACCTCAGTTTTCTCATTGTTAAGCTGGAGGAAATTATTTGCCATCCAGCATTTAATATCCCCAAGACCGTCCATGAGAGGCTGCAGAGAGTCTCTAGTGGAAGGTACAGCTGAGAAACCTCGGCATAGAAATGAAAAGGAATTTTATATTTCCTACTCATATTACTGGGTGGAAGTATGTACAGATTAAAGAGTAATGGCCCCAGAATGGACCCTTGAGGAACCCCACAGGAGATAGATGCAGAATTATATGGACGAGTAAGAGTGAGACATTTATTTTATTTCTCCTTTTGTGGTCCGAAAAAGAAAGAATGGCATACATACTGCATTAGAATAACACCAGGGTGAGTAATGATGATTTAACTTTCATGGATGAACTATCCCTTTAAAGGCAAAGCAGCAAAAAACAGTGTTGTTATTGTTATTACATTTTTACTAAACTAATAATACTATTGTTTTTTTTTTTTTTTTTTTTGCAGTCATTTACATGAAGCTGAAATAAATTAATTGAAATTTTAAATAAATTGGAAAAAACATTACCGAAAAAAAAAACGTTGAAATGAAAAAAAAAAAAAAATTAAATGAAAATAAAAAATGTTGCCATGGCAAATAACTGAGATAAATACGTAAGTACTAAAATTACTAATGGTAAACCTGGAACAAAAAAATAAAGCTAAATGGAAATATAAAAACAAAAAATACAAAAGTATAAAAATATAAAAATAAAAGCAAAATATGAATTACTAAAATAGCGTATTATATATATATATATATATATATATACACACACACACACACAGTATATTGTGTGTGTGTATATATAAAAGAGAGAAAATGAGCATAACAACTTATTTACGACTGTTTTGGCATAAATAAATACATTTACATAAAAAATTTGCATTGCATATGAATTGTCTGTATGTGCAGGTATAGATCTGATCGCAGCATTTTATGGCTGTTTGTATGCTGGTTGTATTCCTGTCACCGTGAGGCCTCCACACCCACAGAACCTCTCAGCCACTCTGCCCACTGTCCGCATGATTATCGATGTAAGTCTGTGTGTTGCATCTGTTAGACACCTTTATTTGGCTGTGTTTTCCTTTAACTGCTTGGTAGCATTGTTAACTTTTCTTGCATCTCTCTCCTGGTTTCCTCAGGTCAGCAAGGCTGCTTGCATTCTCACTACTCAGGTTTTAACGAAGATTCTCAGATCTAAAGAAGCAGCAGCTACAGTCAACATAAAAACATGGCCCATCATAATAGACACAGGTAACATTCAACAGTCAATTTTCCATATAGCTACTAGGGCTGTCACTTTACGTTCGAAAATCGATTGCACAATCGATCGGACCAACCAACGCAAGTTTCGAAAATGAAAATAGGGAATCCATTTTAACGGTCTTTTCTCGGAGCGCGTCCAGCTCGTCATGTTATGCCCGCAGCGAACGCGCGTCATTTGCAACTGCAGGCTCTGACAAACACGCATAACAGCAAATGATCCTTCTGCATAATAATGTGTCTCTTTTTACTACAAAACTGTGAATTTTCCCGGTATTCAGACAGTCTCATGCATTCAGATACAGATTCGGGCTACGGTCTACAATCGCCTACGTAGGCGAAATTTGTTTGACATTTCTAATCGTAAACACAGCCATGTTGAAGAAGACTGAGGTAATGTTTTCCATATATGCTGCTATGGCAGTCCACTCTGCTTATTGCTTTTCGAGAATGTTGCACTAGTCATTGTGCGCGAAACTTCACGCCAATAAATCATCAGAAATATTGCTGACTTGTGCGCGTCAGGCGTTCTTATTACGTTCGTCCTAATGCCTGTTCGTTGTCCGTGGATTTGCCCATATTTGGCGTTTTATTTTTCAATTTTCAATTTTACAATCGATTCAGTGAACACTTATGTCTCAAAAATCGAACAGGATTTTTTCACAAAAGTGACAGCCCTAATAGCTACTGTGCACATTGCAGAACATACTGTACTTTGTTCATATAATAATAGATTAAAGTCATCTGTAGCATATATATTGGATCAGGGTTTGCTCTTTAATTAAAACAACTTTTAGTTTTGTGTAACAGTTTGTGCAACAACAGACTTATCACCACACAGTAGTCACTTTAAGCATTAACAAGTCTCAATATTACATAAAATAACATAACATGTAAACTTTTTAGCTGGTCTCACGCAAAGCATGCAAGGAAAATATCTGTCTTGATTTGTCATGACAGAAATGTTTTTAAAAAATATAACCCTATGACAACAAACTCACAAAAAATCTTATTATTAGAGACTAGTAACAACTATCATGAACAAATCAAATATGTTTTGATATATTATTATTAGAAATATCAACAAATCAGCAATATAACTTTGCAGAGCTATACACGTTGCTGGTTCATGTTATCGGCACTAGAGTATATGAAATTTGTCTATAAAAACTTGAAACATGCTTACTCCAGTCCGGATATGAAATGTGATCTGCATTGCGAGTGTTGAAAAACTCATTGTGTCGTTCCATGCAGAAACCGCACTGTTGTTACATATTAAATGTAGTTACACTGCAAAAAAATGCTTTTCTTACTAAGTATTTTTGTCTTGTTTCCAGTCCAAATATCTAAAAATTCTTAAATCAAGTTGTATTTACTAGATGAGTAAAATTACATAAGATATTATGTCCTGTTTTCCGGGGGATTTAATCAAAATTAAGTTTTTGCTTAAAACAAGCAGACTTAAATAATAGAAAAATAATCTTAATTCAAACAGAAACACGATTATTTTTCTTACCCCATTGGCAGATAATTCTGCTTGTTTTAAGCAAAAACTCACTTAAATTTGATTTATTTCCCCCAGAAAACAAGACTTAATATCTTATGTCATTTTACTCATCTAGTAAATAGATCTTGATTTAAGAAATGTTTGATATTTGGACTGGAAACAAGACAAAAATACTAAGTAAGAAAAGTATTTTTTTGCAGTGTACAGTCATATTTTCCATGTGTTGTTAGTCAAACTTCAGCTCTGGCCGCATCGTGTGGAAAATGCAAACATGCAAACTCAAGTTTAACATTAATTTCTCTTATTTTTCCCCAGATGACTTGCCTCGCAAACGACCTCCCACAATCTACAAACCGCCCAATGCTGAGATGATGGCCTATCTGGACTTCAGTGTCTCAACCACAGGCATGCTGACAGGAGTGAAGGTGAGACATCTCAATGGATGTGTTTTATCACTGTTTCAGACAGTTTTGGTGACATTTAATTCTAGGGTCATTGAATAACTGACCAATCTGAGGTGTTTTTGGATTTTATAAATATATAGTGCTGTCCAAAAGTCTGAGACAACTAGTGAAATGCTTCTATTATTTTTTTTTTTAAATCACATTTTGGTTTAAATTAAACTTCTCGATTTTCAGTGTTGTCGTAGATGTTTTGGACCCCATTGTAGCAAATACCTCCCTCTGACATAAAACAAATGTTAGTTGATCTGTACATTTGAGACTCCCCTCTCTGATTGGCTGTCTATCAGATCTCTCACGCGGCGGTGAGCGCTCTGTGCCGCTCTATAAAGCTACAGTGTGAGCTGTACTCCTCTCGCCAGATCGCCATCTGCCTCGACCCCTACTGTGGACTTGGTTTTGTGCTCTGGTGCATTGCGAGGTAACAGATGGATGCACACAAACAGTCACGTACAAATGTCTCATACTAACATAGAAAGACTCACAGCTTCGTCATCTCACGCTATGGCTTGTTCCCTTCATAGTCGATATGAATGTGTTTTGAAGTCGATGTTAATATGTGGTTGTGTTCTGCAGTGTATACTCAGGTCATCAGTCTATCCTGATACCTCCTATGGAGCTGGAGATCTCACTGCCCCTGTGGCTGGGCACGCTCAGTCAGTACCGCATCAGAGACACCTTCTGCTCCTATTCTGTCATGGAGCTCTGCACCAAGGGCCTGGGCGGACAGACGGAGATGCTGAAGGTATATATTAGCACACTTAAATTCGGCATAAAACGAAAGTTGTGATAGTGTTTTCTTCCCTATTGTGAAACGTCTTCCTTCACGTACAAGAAAAAATGTATTTGTCATTCATTTTGTCAGTTGGAAATTGACTGAATCGTTGTGGTTTGCTATTGCTGTGATCTCATGCGAGTGACATGTTGTCCCGCCCTCGAGTCAGTAAGCACATCATCAGAGAAGAGATGTCGCTGCAAGAGGGGAAGAGGGAGGGGAAGTTATTTTGATTAAAGATTATGCACATGAATTTAAAAGAAAAATCATTTATAATAAATAATCCAATATTCCATTAAAAAAATAAGAATTTTGATTTCATGGATAGTTCACCCGAAAATAAGAAATGTCTTCATTTACTCACCCTCATGTCATTCCAAACCTGTATGACTTTCTTTCTTCTACAAAGCACAAAAGACAATATTTTGATGATTTTTTTTTTGTCCATTCAATGAAAGTCACTGGACCCCACTCGTACAGGTTAAAAAGGACATAACAAAATTTTTGGTTTTGGTAAACTAACCCATTAAGCTCATTTTAAAATAAGAGTCTGCCTCTAAAACAAGTTTGCATATGAAGCAAAACACATGCTGGTCATTCACATCTCTGCAATTTTTCCCCACTAACACAAATACAACATAGCTTGTCTTTTTTTAAACCTTTACATGTTCTTCTGATGTTCTTCGTGTCCATCTGACTTCAAGGCACGTGGTGTGAACCTGTCGTGTGTGAGGAGCTGTGTGGTGATTGCTGAGGAGCGTCCGCGCTTGGCTCTCACACACTCCTTCTCCAAACTGTTCAAAGATCTTGGACTCTCCATGCGGGCTGTCAGCACTGCTTTTGGGTCGAGAGTTAACCTGGCCATCTGCCTACAGGTAGATTACCTGAAGTTCCAACTTTGCAAGTTGATTTTCCTCTGCAATATGCGTGTCAGACCTGATGTTTCAGTTATATGAGGTGCAGCTGATCTGTATGTGTGTGTGTGGGTTTGTGTTTTTCACAGGGTACAACTGGACCAGACCCCTCAACTGTGTATGTGGACATGAAGTCCCTCCGACATGACCGGTAAGAGAAACACATATATATGTACACAAAACAAAAAAGGTTTAAATACTAAAAGGTGAAGTGTGTTTTTGTGTGTGAACATGCCAGTTTCTGGCTTAGCCAAATGTAATTGCATTTGGTGAGCAGAATTAGTAGAGCAGAAATCACATGGTTTTTACTGTTTTAAATACTGTAGAATTATATCTATTTGTCAAATATGAAAAAAGGTCCAGATCTGCTGGTTCCTCTCGACTCTGTGATTATATTGTGTCATAAACACTCTTTCTTCTTGTATAACACTGATGATGGTGTTTCTGTGTTGTAGGGTGAGGTTAGTAGAGCGAGGAGCGCCACAGTCTCTTCCTCTCATGGAGTCTGGAACAGTAAGCGCATTCCACTGTTGGATCTAGAATGAATGTAAAAAAATAGGGAGTTTGAACATTGTTAATGCTTTCATTCTTCTTCTCTCTCTCTTTTAGATTCTTCCTGGTGTGAGGGTGATCATAGTCAATCCAGAAACTAGAGGACCGTTAGGGGACTCTCATCTAGGAGAGGTGCGTTTACATATTGTATATGTAAATAATAATTGGTTGTTTCTTCAGCTTTGTGCATTTTTAGAAAATAAACTACCTTAAAACGCATTTTCAAACACTTAATAAGTTATTTTATTTGTATACTAACATTCACAGGAGAGTTATTTTTGGCGTTTTTTATTTTATTTTTCAAATCATGTAATGTATTTAAGAGAAGAGAATTTTTCTAGAGAAAATGACACTTTAAACATTTTTAGGTACATTTCAAAGCTAGCATTATGTATCCCAAATACACAATTAAATACTTTTTTTTTACACTTTTTGCATAACTTGACAAAATTACAGCTTGATTGGAAATGACACAAGATAAGTGATACCTTGATTGTTTTTCTCTGTTCATACATCACGTTGTTTCCATGATGATAAACAAGAGATAGAAATAGATAGAGGGGCAAAATAGATTCCTAAGCTTCACCAGTAATATACTTCACTCTTTGCCAGATTTGGGTGAACAGTCCCCACAATGCAACAGGATACTACACAATATACGGAGAGGAAAACCTGCAGGCAGACCACTTCAACACTAAACTGAGCTTTGGAGATCCTCAAACACTCTGGGCCAAAACTGGGTACCTGGGGTTTGTCAAGAGAACAGAACTCACAGACTCCAGTGGAGGTGAGAGAGAGAAACACAATTGGATGAATTAAGAATAAAGGATGAAGTGCTCATGAAAGACTGGTGGGGGCAATGCACTGTGGGATGCAAACGTCTAAGACCAGATTGTAAATATTTTTTCTTTTTTTTCATGCAGTCCCAGAAAAAAAGAAAAAAATGTTAAACCCCCAAAATGTGATGTAAAATATATTAATATAAATTTAGATTCTAGGTCACTAATCAAATTTAAGGAAATGTTTTAGTTAAAGTTTTAAATACATTGTTATGTGATAATGTCAATTATAATTCGTGAGCTTAGAATTATACACCTAAATTATACATTAGGTGTTTATTAATGCCTGTGTGGTGTTATTTTTGTAAAAAAAATTTATTTAGTTAGTAGTTATTCATAAAATAAAAAGGTTCCATCTCTCCATTACCAGCTGGGATAGAAAAACTTTGATGCTCAATATCTCAGAACTACCCTAAACGGAGATAGAACCTTATAATTCTAAGCTCACAAATTACTTATATATATTATGTATATATTACATGTATATATACATGTGTATATATATTTTTATTATTATTATTAAATAAGACATTCCAACTAATGGTCTCAGACTTCTCACTATAAGAGATACATAAATTATGAGACTATGCAGTGCATTGTTATGCCACACTAAATTAATGTTCTTGTAAAGATGTCCATGTTTGTAACATTTTGTGTTTAGATCGCCATGACGCCCTGTTTGTGGTGGGCTCTCTGGATGAGACTTTAGAATTGAGAGGTTTGCGATATCATCCAATTGACATCGAGACCAGCGTATCACGTGCCCACCGCAGCATCGGAGAAAGGTAACATTTCAGAGACACGCTCTTTGTTAATTTTTTTCTTGCAATCATACTACCCTTTAACTCTTACGTGCTCTTTTTTTCCCCTCTGCAGTGCTGTGTTCACATGGACAAATCTGCTGGTGGTGGTGGCTGAACTCTGCGGATCAGAGCAGGACGCTTTAGACTTGGTCCCGCTGGTAACCAATGTAGTATTAGAGGAGCACCATCTGATTGTGGGTGTGGTGGTTATTGTTGACCCAGGAGTCATTCCTATAAACTCCAGAGGAGAAAAGCAGCGAATGCACTTGAGAGACTCCTTCCTGGCAGATCAGTTGGACCCCATATACGTAGCGTACAACATGTGAGCTGGGATATGGGCGAGCCAAAGGCCTGCCAGAGCGGTGCTACGGAGCCTGGCCTCTGAACTTGGATTGGAGTTCATAAACAGAAAGACTTGGCCCTGTTTTTTTCAGGGATAAGGTGTCATTTTCCAAAATACAAATGTGTGAGATGAAGTTTTGGAGAAGGGATGCTATAATAGAATTTCCCTTTTAGTTCATTTCCTTCTCCCCCAGAACCCCACTCTCACACAATGCCACATAATGTCTGTCCAATTCTTGGTCATGATTTAAATTTACTTGAATTACATAGCTCTTTTTTCTACTCAAACACTCTCCAATTCTAGCACTGGCTGGCTTGTACTTTTTATTTTATTAAAATGAGCTTAAAGCCTCAGTTTGTAAGTTTTCACCTGGGTTGTTCTTTTTTTTAAATTCTGATTCCAAAGCTTTTGGAATCAATGGAATCGATTCCAGGAGTCAATTCTCAGACTAAATGTTAAGTGAAAAAGGGAGACAAAGTGAAATCTTAAAATAAACAGTGCAATATAAACTATAATGATTCATAAATGGAATGATAGGAGCTCATGATGACTGGATGGACGGACTACAAAAGATCAGTGGAGTAATTAAGTAGGTTTAACAATATAAATTCTGTATTCTGAATTAGTGTTGTTAAGGCTCTTTTGGGTTGTGTAGTAGTGTAGTAATCAAGGTAATGAACACAGACTTAACAGACTAGGACGTCACAACCCTGAATCCCAAAAGTTCAAAATGTGTATATTTATATATGTATACAGGACTGCAACCCAGCTTAACTATGGTGCTGTGTGTTACAGGGTTTTAAAATGTAATATTTATATACAGCATTGGGGTAATAGGGGTCTTTTGTCATTCATCAGATGCTTGTGTCCAAATCAGCTTACATTATACTTAATACAGAGGCAGTCCCTCAAGAGCAACCTGGGGTTAAGTGCCTTTCTTAATAAGGGCAGTATTGATGAAAGGACATTTCTGTTACGCTACAGTTCATAGAATGCCCTTACCCAGGTTAAAACCCACTCCTTCATCCACCATTATTTTTGTTAACACACACAAGTGTATTACTGAGACTGCAGTTGTCTGCTCATTTTGCTCTGACAGCAAACCATTTAGTGTTTTAAATCTTACCACTGGGGCTTTAACAAAGTTTATTTCAGATATGCAGCTATTCAGGTGACAAAGCTGCATCTTTTAATTTCTTTTAATCCTACAGTATTTACAAAATACAGTTTTACTTCTACTAAAAAAAACTGCAATGTAATACCCAAAACCTTTTTTTTTAAATGTTTTTTCATTTTTTTAACCCATATTCAACGGGTTGTTATTTAGGATTGTCCACAAATATTATTTTAATAATCAATTTGTTATAATCAATTGAATAACTGAATTGAGATGTGTTCTAAAAATCTATCTGGCAAAAATATGTTCAATGAATTACTCAAAGTGAAAACTTCATTCCCTCAGTCCCCTCAAGTTCAGCATGAGGATAATCATCCCTATTGTTTTTCATTATCCTTTATGCACTTTATTAGATAAATGCAGATATATTCTGTAACATGCATCATTGAGTAGCATAATAAGTGCAGGCACATAAAAACACATGTTTTGGGACTAAATGCCCAGTCTAACCTCAATACCTGCATTTACAAATTGTTCTCAGTTTACTTCTCCACACGCACGTATAACAGTAAGACACACACTTAGTATGGATTCATTCAAAAACATTCAACTGCAAACCTCATCACACACCAAGCCCAAACCAAACACAAACTGAGATATGTATAGCTCTATTTTTGCTCTCATCTAAAGGTGCTTATACACATCAGGATTAGCCATTTAAACCTCTAAATGGCCAAAAAAAGAGAGAAAAAAATTCAGGCATCTGTACAATAAAATAAAACAACTGTAAAATAACACGACTCTGTACAAGCAAACCCCTCGTGAACACCTAACTGTACAAATGCAAAGATTTTACATGTTTGGCAAAGGATCTTCTGTACTATATCCATTTTTACGAGGAATGACTATCTTCTTGTAAACCATAAATAACTGTAAATAATTGCTTGTGTACAGATGAGAAATTCTACTGTACTGTAAGTTAGTTGCTGTATTCTGTCAATTTTTTTGGATTAATATGAATATTAACTACTGTCACTGAAATCCCTTCGTAGCTGAAGTTGAAGACTGGTTGTAAAAAGCCTGCTCTGTTTCTGTTTGTTCTTTTCTGGTCGATCAGAAATGTGATGGGTTGAAGTCTGTACTCAGATTTGTCTGTCATGCATTTCTATTTAGAATTCAGATTCAGAAATCTTACGGTATGTACAAGTTTTAATGATGTAAGCATGATAAAGTCGAGCACTGTGGGGGCTTGAAAGACTACTTTCAGAGTCCTTACACAACTGATCACTACAGTATGTTAGCCTAACCTCATTCTGTACGATGGGGTTGAGTATGTGTGCGTATGTATGGTCACACCTTTGAAAGGTCATTGGTTTGTTGATGAGTTCCACAATACACGTTCCCAAATCAGAGACACTGTCATGATATGTATTCTCTCATTCTCACCGTTGTGAAGGGCATCAGAGTTGAGTTTATGTGATGAAAGCACAAGCGAGCGAATTAGCCTTTTACATGGGGCATTCAGGGAAATAGTGCTTTCCAGGACGGAGAGGATATATTCATTTATAAATATTCACTTTCATGTTTGCAATGATTTTTGTTCTTTAAATAAAAAGAATTTATTTGTCATTTGCGTTAACCACGTCTTAATATATACAAAAACAAAACAGAAAATAAGACATAATCGGTTCAGTTTATTGATAATCTGACATGTCAGCTAAGTGCTGGAACAAAAAGAAATGTTTCACATACTACTGAAGCAGCTGCAGTTACATTTTAAAGTACGCATCCAGCATACACACTATACAAAAAAAAAAAAAAAAAAAAAATTATTTGCTTGCATTGTATGGAATAAAATAGGAACATGTTTAGGCAATACATATTACTCTTCTGTGTTAAAAATATTCTGTTCATTTTTTCCTAATATTAATAATAAGAATGTGATATATTTCACATTCATGGAAATAAATGAAAGTCATGATTATGCAAGCAAGCATTTCCCTGTTAGTTCACATCTTTCTTTTTTGTACATTGGTAACTGTAACTATTTTTTACTCCAATGAAAAACACGAAAAAATAATAAAAGGCTTTTATTTTGCATCTCTGAAATTAGTTTTTTTTATTAACTCTATCTATCTATCTATCTATCTATCTATCTATCTATCTATCTATCTATCTATCTATCTATCTATCTATCTATCTATCTATCTATCTATCTATATCGGGCATTACATTCAAAATAACTTCTTTTCACCAGAAATTGAGTCGCTCGCAGCGCATCTAGTAAAAAATACGATACATTTTGGAATACGCTTTGACCATTTTTGTTTGTGAATATAGTTTTTTCCATGCATAATAGAAAAATGCACTACATAGTATGCCTTATAGGTTTCATTCATGTTCCCAGACCCTTTTTGCGTTTCAGTGATATTGGCCAATCACAAAGCTTAACACAGATTTACGTAACACGTCATTCTAGGGGGAGGCGCTTATTGCGGCCTTTAGGAAAAAAAAAACCCTCAAGCCATCTAAGATTTTTCAATGGAAACCGCCCAGGTTTATTCTATGCATTATTAAATAATTACTTTTCAAATTATATTTCGAATATTGGCATCTATATAGACGGCGTCGTTGTTTCCAGGAGCGGCTCAAACGGAAAAAAGGTAAAGCGTTGCTCTTGTTTCGTACTCTTTCTCTTCTGCCGACCTGTCGCTGCAGTCATGGCGCCCGTCCGCTCGGTTGTAGCACTCGTCTTACGGGAAGGTGTTTTAATGGCTCCCCGTATCGCTGACGTCTGTTGACGCGGGTACTTGCGTGCCAGTGACTAGCTTGGAACTTTCTGCAGAGCGCGGCATTAAGTCGCCCACAGGCTTCACAACACACCGCAGCGGGTTGTTTTATTTAGAGGTGTGCTTTTGATCGGGATCTCATGGGGGAATAAGACTTAAAGTCTCTGACACTCGTGCAACATTTGCAACTTAAAAATCTATCAGTCTCTTGTGATGGAGCTTTTGTACAGTAGAAACAAACCCGCTTATAAATACCGGCGGAATCTTATGTATTTTGACAGATAATTTATGAAATTACATCATAGACATCTGTCTAATTTTATTTAGCCTGTTAACGTTAGCTGTTGTAGCCTCAGACTGTTTGTTTTAAATGCGGACTTTTAACGGATAATATTATCGAAAATACTGAATCAACAGGTCAGTATATATCACACGGTTATTTTAGCTTAATTAAAATAGAAATTAACCCGATATTGCCATTTTTTTGGAGGAATGTGAATATTTAATGGGCGTTATTTAGCATCCGGTTCTGTATGAAGTGCTGTTAATAACAACACAAAGCATCTGATTTACTGCTACAGGAACAGTAGTGTATTCCATGTTAAGTAGCTTATTCGTTTTTTCCCCCCATTACATTGTTATTTAGTGATTTTATTTCTTATTTATTGTACTGTTTACATGATTTTACTGGAATCAAATCATACATGAGAACATTTGCAGCATGGTTGCAGCAATAATGCATACAGTATAAAGCAACCCACAAGGACAGTGTAAGTGTGTGTGTGGGGTAGTGCTAAAGGTTTGAGAGGGACTGACTAACGGCTGGAGTAAAATGGAAACACTGACTAAATCAAGGCTTTTTACTGTTAGCCCCAAAACACACACACACACACACACACACACACACACACACACACACACACACACACACACACGGGCCAACCGTTGAAACATATGAGAACAGATAAAAGCCAGTGTTCTTCAGCATTCTCATGTTTGCTGTCAGTCTGTAAAATAATACATCAAAAAGTAATGGGGCTCAGCAGTTTTTTTGTCCCGTAGTTCAGATTTCTATTTGTCCTGAAAAAATAAATACTATTATATTTTAATTTATATTTATCATTTTAAATGTAACTTTTTTTAATTACAATTTAGTTTTAATCATATCGTTTTAAATTTAAATTCTGTAACATTTTTAAACTTTTTTTTATATAAATTTTAAAATTTAGATTTATATAAAAAATACCATTTATTACTAAACATTTTTCGTGTTTGTTTGCAAGGCATAAACATGTACATGATCAATACTGTAAAATATGTCAGGAACCTTGAAATATAAGAGGAAATTAATAAAAGTATATGGATATTTCTGTAACTAGGCTACTTTTTTAATAAAAAAAAAAAAGGTTAATCATCTCTAAAATATTAGCCATAAATTGCTCATTTTAATAATCACAGAAAAGACTAGCACTGCGTCTGAAATCGTGTACTGTCTGTGTAGGTACTACATTTGAATTTACTTCCCAACCATTACAAATAAAGGACGCTCTGTATAGAATGAATATGGGTAATATGAATAAAATTCAGACGTATGTGACCTACCAGCGTCAGTTTGGGTCGCTTCACTGCCATTCATAAATCCCTCTCCTGTCGCCTCACGTGCTTGTAAAGTGTCAATCGAATGCGCACTTAAGAATCTCTCCGGGGACATTATTTCTAATACTATGTTTTCGGACATACTACTCTTTTGGCATTCTGTCTTTTGAATACTCTATAGTAGGAAGGTATTCTATTTCGGATGCAGCATAGGAAATTCAAGAATTGTCAAAAGCCCTTTATATGGGTACTGAGTCTACTGACTGTGGAAAGCATAACATACTCTCCATTAAGTATTGACCAAAATCAGTCTCAATGTTCATTTACAGTGGCAATGGAGGAGGTCCACCAGAACAACAGCAATGGCTCTGAGTCCCAAACTATTGCCATCCCCACAACTATAACTGCCTCTCACATATCACAGATAGCACAGGTACTGTTAATGTACAGACATTCTCATGATGTATAAAAATGCTGTTTGACTAAAACAGCAATAAATATGCTTGTTTCATGTCATTCATCTTAATCATATTATGGAAAGATGTCTCTGGGTGGGAATCCAGTGGCCGTGGTTCAGCTGCCCAGCGGTCAGTTCCAGGTTCAAGGTGTGATTCAGTCAGCACAGTCATCAGTTATCCAGTCTCCACAGGCACATGCACAGGTAACATGTAGTGTGATCTTCAACTTCCTGATCTTTGTTTTTACTTCAGGTTGGAATCAGTGACATGTTATCCCTCCACTTAAACAATGTTTCCTATTAGGGTCAAGGATCTGACAGTGATGATTCTCAGGAATCAAGCGACAGTGGGGCATCTAACCAGAAGTCAAGAGAGATCCTGGCTCGGCGCCCATCCTACAGGTATAGAGCCTAAAAAAAAAAGATGAATGGCTCCACTGGGCCTGATGATGAATACCACCCCAAAATCACACATATTCTAGCTATATGTATCTATGGAGCCTAGCAAGGTTGAATTAATCAGAGTCATTCGGTTGGGTGGACGCTCATGGCCAGCAAGCTTCTTCTCACACGGAGGAACTGTGGATCTGTTCCAAAATAGTCCTACACCGTTCACAAAAATCCATTAATTTTCATGGTGATTGTGTAACCATGCATTTTCTACCAAGCATGGTTGTCCCACACTTTAATGACTAATAAATTAAAAATCAAAGACATTTTTAGTTAAAGTCTGCCTATAGAAATGAAAGGAAGTTAAATATTACGTGGGCACATTAATTAGTATACATAATAAACACTGCAATAAGGCATACAAATAAGATTGTCAATTTTGATTTCATTGTGAATTTAATGTAAACGTTTTTCTCATTGATATAGTGCTTTCTCCGGCAAGCACCAAATACATTTTATATACCCAATCACAAACATTAGTATAGTTCACAAAGCTCACATTAAGTGCATCTTAAATCAGTTTATATAATTGTTTATATTTTTATTCTTATCTAATTTTATCTCCCTCTTGCATCCATAATAGGTCAGTGTGACAGTCCTAAAACAAAAGGTGGCCATCTTGTTAATGCAGCATAAATGTATTTATTTACATTTAAGCACATACTTGAAGTTGATTTTTGACTCATGCAGAAAACAAGATGAGCACATATTTTCATTTCATTCGCACAGAAACAAAAGCTACTTCTGATACTATGGAATAAGGCAGGCTACAATCAGCATATTTAGTACTTCTTTTGTAATCTGTGTAGATTTGTTTTTTTTTGTTTCTGGATCATTTTCCGCTCTACTTCAGACGTGTCCTTAAACACACACATAGGGGAGCTACAAGCAAAAATGGCCAAGCATGTCTCTGGCACACAACAAAGAGTTTAGGCACTAAATGAAAACTTTCTCTTCCTTTTTGTGTTTCAGGAAGATTCTAAATGATCTATCGGCTGAGGAAGTGGCGACTCAGAACGAGGGAGAAGAGGAAATCTCTACCTCCTCTGCCATAACAAGCGTATCGCTCCCCACCCCAATCTACCAGACAAGCACTGGCCAATATAGTAAGCCAAGCCCTCATGCTATTTAAACAATGGGTTTTGAGAGGTATTGAATGCATCATGTGGTAATTTCCTACATATTTTGCAACAGAAATTAAGTAAGTGGTTAACGGCAAATGACACAAAAGCCATGCAGTTTGTTTTTTAATGACCCATACAAACTTGATTTTCATAGTGTATACAAATTGTATTGCATAAAATCACATTAAAAAAAGATTTATCTTCATGCACGATTTGTTTGCTCCTTTGCAGTTGCGATTTCATCCAATGGCTCTCTACAGCTCGCCAGTGCTGGTTCAGAGGGCATGCAAAGCCTGCAGACACTCACCATGACCAACTCGAACCCAAACCAGCCAACTATACTGCAATATGCTCAGACTGCCGACGGACAACAGATTCTGCTGCCTAGTAACCAGGTGGTGCTCCAAGGTTGGCATTCAAAGTCAAAAAAAGCTTTTCATTTGGCAATCAGCTCATATTGTTGTTTGGTTACACATGGGACACACTCTGGCTGTGATGCTGTGTTGTAGGTGCGGGGGGAGAAATGCAAGCTTATCAGATCCGCTCCTCTTCCTCTTCGCTGCCTCAGACCGTTGTCATGACATCACCCGTTATCAGCTCTCAGGGCAAGAGCGATGACCCGCAAATGAAGCGAGAGATACGCCTGGCGAAGAACAGGTGGGTGTGTTTGAGCGAAAGAGAATTGATTTGTTCAGCTAGATGAAGTTTGTTGTTAATGTATAATATGCTATGGTTATTGTCATGTAGGTACTATACAAAAATGTGCATTGTTAGCCTAACCGTGCTTTTTGTCTAATCCAAATGTCTGCATGCAGGGAGGCAGCCAGAGAGTGTCGCAGAAAGAAAAAGGAGTATGTGAAGTGTTTGGAGAACCGTGTGGCTGTCCTGGAGAATCAGAACAAGACTCTTATCGAGGAACTCAAGACGTTAAAGGACCTGTACTGCGTTAAAACCGGCTAGTGGGACATCTCTCCAATCATGCTAATGGGACTTAACTGGCAGTCCTGTCTGCCTATGTGCTTATACAAAAACAGACACAGGGACTTTTTTTGGCTTGGAGAATACATTTAATCCTCCTGTCAAATGCTTGTTTTTATACAACTCATTTTTAACTAATAGCCTAAGAACGATTGACCAGAAACAGCAGCAACAATAATGCTTTTAATAGATAGATGGAAAGAGGGATACATTTTTCCATTAACATGTTTTTCTTTGCAGTCAACAGATGTTTATATTTGTATATGTATCTTGTGCAAGCATTGGCACGTCTACACTGGGAGATCTTGCTTTATTCTTGACCCATTTGGTTTCCAGGGAATTTTGAATGTTAATTTTATTGAAGCGCTAGCTGAATTTTGTTTTTCTATGGTAGAAGTGCAGAAGTTACAGTGGTATTTTTACACTTTTCTCAGAAGCGCTTGTATGTATGAAAATTGTGACGCGATTGTGTGTTTCATGAAGTCATGCAGCTGTGTTCTTTGCATTTTTGCTATTTCCCCCTTTATAGGAACCTCTGGTGTTCCTATCCCCATTCCATATTTTATTTTACTGAGTTTTAGTGAGACATTTTCTACAGAGACAGCAGAATTTAAGGTGAGGACTTTCAGCTTTACTATTATTATAAGTAACATGAAACAGTGGTAAGTTCATTTAAGCCTTATTCTGGATTGATAAACTCATCTGTATAATTTAATCTGTGCCCTTTTTAGTCCAAGCCTTGGTAATATGTATAATTGGTAATATAGCCAAGCCTTGGCTAACTGATCTTTAAGCCATATACACACTTGGGTTGGGACCGTTGTTGGTTTTAACTGAGTAATTGACCCAAGGCTTACCACTGTTTATAAGCCAAGCTGTTACAAGACAATCGAATCAGGGAGCATCCGATGAAAAACAATGTCACTTGTTTTTGGTAAAGTGAAAAAGCTAAATAAATATTTTTCCAGCCTTTGACTGTTTTTATCCCTTTCAGTTTCTATGTTTCCTGACTGCTTTTTTTTGCTCAAGGAGGCCCTTGAAAAACTTCTCAGATGGTCAAATAGGAGATGCAAGGTTAGCTTATGAAATGATGTTGGTCAGTACTTGGGAAAACATAATGTCTTGGTTTGTTGCATTAAAAAAGAGCCAATCTTTCTTTAAAAATAATACTTTTTTTTTTTCATACCAAATAAAAGAATAGTACGGAGCCCCTAAAGGGACATGGTGGTGGAAAATGAGACTGGAGAAAAAAGAATAGCTTTTGCGCCTTTGGTCAAACCCTTTGCGCTCCCCAAGAAACTCTGCGAACGCAGTTTCTGGGCCAAATGCAAAGGTTTCTGCAAGCGGATGCTAACATTTGCGAGAACGACAAATAATTTAATAATCGAGCCTTGACAAATAATTTTTCCTCCATCTCTTTTTTTTTTTTCTTTTTTCTCCCCAACCACCATGTCCCTCTAGGGGCTCTGTAATTCGGTGTACCCACAGTGACAGACATTAAAACATCAGATTATTTTAAAAGTATTTTCCAGGTTTTTCAGAAGTATGAAAGCAAAATTATTACGTTTATGCTTCATGAATATGACATGCAGAGGAGCTTGGATGTGGCGTAGCTCCAGGTCAGAGAAAGCCAGCTGCCTCGGTTGTGCTTCCTAGTAGTCTGGTTGTCTCACAGCCATCATTTAAATAGTACCTGACAAGTATGTAGAATGTAAATAGTACCTGATACAAGTTAGACACGTATTGCATTGTGGTCATATGCTTTACAGTATTCCAACATTGATGTGTTAAATCGATAGGCAAAATCCTGGTTTTATATGAAAATAAAAAATACATACATACAGTGAGGAAAATAAGTATTTGAACACCCTGCTATTTTGCGAGTTCTCCCACTTGGAAATCATGAAGGGGTCTGAAATTGTCATCGTAGGTGCATGTCCACTGTGAAAGACATAATCTAAAAAAAAATCCAGAAATCACAATATATGATTTTTTAACTATTTATTTGTATGATACAGCTGCAAATAAGTATTTGAACACCTGTCTATCAGCTAGAATTCTGACCCTCAAAGACCTGTTAGTCTGCCTTTAAAATGTCCACCTCCACTCCATTTATTATCCTAAATTAGATGCACCTGTTTGAGGTCGTTAGCTGCATAAAGACACCTGTCCACCCCATATAATCAGTAAGAATCCAACTACTAACATGGCCAAGACCAAAGAGCTGTCCAAAGACACTAGAGACAAAGTTGTACACCTCCACAAGGCTGGAAAGGGCTACGGGGAAATTGCCAAGCAGCTTGGTGAAAAAAGGTCCACTGTTGGAGCAATCATTAGAAAATGGAAGAAGCTAAACATGACTGCCAATCTCCTTCGGACTGGGGCTCCATGCAAGATCTCACCTCGTGGGGTCTCAATGATCCTAAGAAAGGTGAGAAATCAGCCCAGAACTACACGGGAGGAGCTGGTCAATGACCTGAAAAGAGCTGGGACCACCGTTTCCAAGGTTACTGTTGGTAATACACTAAGACGTCATGGTTTGAAATCATGCATGGCACGGAAGGTTCCCCTGCTTAAACCAGCACATGTCAAGGCCCGTCTTAAGTTTGCTAATGACCATTTGGATGATCCAGAGGAGACATGGGAGAAAGTCATGTGGTCAGATGAGACCAAAATATAACTTTTTGGTCACAATTCCACTAAACGTGTTTGGAGGAAGAAGAATGATGAGTACCATCCCAAGAACACCATCCCTACTGTGAAGCATGGGGGTGGTAGCATCATGCTTTGGGGGTGTTTTTCTGCACATGGGACAGGGCGACTGCACTGTATTAAGGAGAGGATGACCGGGGCCATGTATTGCGAGATTTTGGGGAACAACCTCCTTCCCTCAGTTAGAGCATTGAAGATGGGTCGAGGCTGGGTCTTCCAACATGACAATGACCCGAAGCACACAGCCAGGATAACCAAGGAGTGGCTCTGTAAGAAGTGTATCAAGGTTCTGGCGTGGCCTATCCAGTCTCCAGACCTAAACCCAATAGAGAATCTTTGGAGGGAGCTCAAACTCCGTGTTTGTCAGCGACAGCCCAGAAACCTGACTGATCTAGAGAAGATCTGTGTGGAGGAGTGGGACAAAATATATATATAATCAAACCATTCCTCTATTTCTCTGCGTCAAAAAGAACCCTTGACCTCCATTTATGTGTGGGTGATAAGCAGTGGGAGGCTAAATATATATTTGATATATTTATGCAGGCATTTAACCAAACCCATGTTTTCAAAGCTCCAACAAAGTTTTCTTACCTTTTACATTTCCAAAAGCTATTTTTTCTCCCACTAAATGCCCCTAATTTTACTTATTTACTCTAGCTTGAGATAAATAACTTTATAAAATATATTTAAGTTCAATGAAGACCATAAGTAATAATGGTTGGTGATTGATTTTATAAATAAGATTTTTATATTACCAGAATGGCTGAAGAACATGTTGAAAAAAGGAAGTCCCGGTTAAGGGGTCAGACACCACATGTTCAAGGAAGAAAAATCATAAGTAAAATATATATATATTTCTCAACCCAAAATTGAGAATATAAAAATATTGTATTCAAAAGACTTAAAACAGTCTAAAAAATTTGCTTAAATTTCGTGACCGTGACTTAACAACTACTACATTTGATAAACTAGATGGGAGTAGCTGCAAGAAACTTGTGATAACTGACCAATCAACATCTTCTTGGATATATGTCAGTCAGGCACTCCAGAAGTGCTCCAGTGTCAGCAGGTGGTGTCCGTGTAGTGTATCCACATTTGCTTTGCACAAGTAATTTAACTGTGTCCCCTTAAATTGGGCACTATTTGAGGCGACAGTCATTTGTAGTGGTGTACAAAACCATAGTGGACGTTATCGAGTGCACTCATTCAATCCCACAATACACAGTAGATTGTGCTCAACGGCTGTTCGAATTTTATTCACTCCATTCAAGTGAACTGTATTAGTGGACTAACGTAGGGAATGTGGTTTAGGGGGCGATTTCGGATTCAGCCTGCAACTCTTTTATTACACTCAGTGGCTAGAGAATACCCATAATGCACTCACTGTGAGAGGGTCGTGCCGAATGAATTCCCGCGTCTCGCCAGAAGATGGCGCCCGCAGATGAATCATCAATCCATTTTCCAAACCGCTGGGACAATGTGGCTACATCGTAATATTATTCAGGTATAAATTCCTTTTTGATTGATTACTACTGGAGCTGCCAGTTTCAAATGATTATTAAAAAGCAAGCACAAACTATGCAAAAGCAGCAGCCCTTCCGGCACACTCAGTGTCCGAAGTCACTCACTCATTTTCATTCTCTCCTAAGTGAATATGTAGGCTACTATATTAGTGGAGTAATATAGGGAATATTGAATGAGGGTATAGGGGGCGATTTTAAACACAGCCATAGCTACATGAAGGCAAGCCTGCATCCTTAGCCAAAAAAGTGCAACAATAACGCTGTGGAAGGGAGACAAGAGGCCATTTTCTTTAAATGGATGTCAATGGAGTTACATTTTCTTCAATGGTAGAGTCAGAGCCCGTCTACTGGTAGTTATAATCGGGTCCCTGGTGCATCTGCCAACCCAGAAAATGTGAAAATTGACAACCCAGTAGCTTTGTTTTGGTAAGCCTTTCTCTGCAAGCATGTCAAGAAATAAGCCTATCAGATTTCGCTCCCCTTCCGACGTCGCAAGGGGATCTTATAATAATATTACCACCCCTTAAGGCCCTTTCACACCGGATGCGTAACGATAAAGCGAATAGTTCGTGTGCGAATAGTTCGCGTCAAAACCCATCACATGAGCTGCGTAAACACCGTCTCTATCTCTATCTTTGACGATTAGCTTTCTATCCCAAATGTACTGTAGTTTAGCCTTCTAGCCAACACAGCACAGGACTATACAACGACGAAAACCATCACACAACATACTCACAGTCCTGATAACCGAGTTGGTTGGCAATGCTACGCCACACAATCATTGTCCTTGTAGTATGCGATTGGCTGAAGCCTTTTCTGTCGCTGCAAAAGTAAAAAAAAAATCGACATCGAAGCGAAGTCGTTTTTTCGCCGCAGCACATTCGCGTTCGTTGTGGAAGCGCTCATTACACAAACAGCTGATCAAAAAATAAAACCATCGCGCGAATTATTCGTGCGTCAAAATCGCGTCCAGTGTGAAAGGACCTTTAATCTGCACGTTTCCACCCATGGCGCCATTGAACACCCAGGACAACAGTGTAACCAGTTCTAACTCAATACCAAAAGTTTGAGCAAAGCATGCACACTGTTCTGTCGTTGGCTGCACAGACATGCACAGAACACTATTTGAGCAAAAAATGTAACAGCTGTCTTATAAAGATAAAGAGGGAACTGAGTCAAGTTGTGAAAAAGTTAAACATGATGTCACATGCAAGTCAGTGAGGTGAATCAATATAACTCCACAACAACTACATAAATGTATCCACTAACTATTCAGAAATGTCCAGGCAGTTTAAAAATTGTGACCTATTCCTGAAATTTGCTTGTTTTGTTATTGACTGAATATCCGAAGGATTGTCCATCTTCTGAAAGGGGTGGGGAGCAGCAGCTCATTTGCATTTAAAGGGACACACAAAACAAACGGCATGTTTTTGCTCACACCCAAAAAGGGGCAACTTTGACAAGCTATAATAAATTATCTAGGGGCTATTTTGAGCTGAAATTTCAGACACATTCTGGGGACACCATAGATGTATATTACATCTTGTGAAAAGGGGCATAATATGTCGCCTTTAAATGGAAGCAACTTATACTGACATCTTAAAATGTCAGTGCCACTGCTTTTCTCAAGATGCACAGTGAACGTTTATAAAAGTTACTTAAATATCCTTATTGAACTAAGGCCTAATCCTGGCTTAATCTAAGCCCTGTCTGTGAAACCAGGGTATATTACCTAAGTATATTAGTATGAAGTCAAGATTTTATGATTAAAGTGCCCCTATTATTACCTTTCATGCAGTGTGTAATATAGCTGTCTGTGAATGTAATTGGTTTGCAAAGTTGTAAAGTCGAAAGTGCACGGAAATAAAGTTATTGTCTCCCAAAAGAAAGCATCGACTCCACCCTGCCTAAACGAGTCATCAGGAATTCCAGCCTCACTTCCGTGACCTGACATAACATGGTAAGACATTTGCATAATGCCCACCTATGGTCTTCATTGGCTATCTGCCCTCAAAGACTGTAGCTGGTTCATGTTGTGTACATGTCGAGAAGACAATGTTTTCTGTCCTGCAAAAGCAAATTCTGTTTGTAAACACTTGGATGGATGAGGATGTAAAAAGTTAGTTTTGTATGTGTGTATGACACACATTCCTCCTAACCACTAGATGGCTGTATGGCTCTTTTATGCATAAATCACAACCTCACAAAAGCTGGCCTGCATTAAAGTCTGTTTTTATAGAATAAAGTATTTTATTGTTTTACCTGCCTCTATTTTTGTACCATCTTGATAGTGATATGTTTTACAGACATTATACCCATGCAACACGGTACAGTCATATAAAATATACAATGTTTTGAGATGAAGTTTCTGCAAGTTGAACAAAAACATTCCATTTTATGGTTTATTACAAAATGCTCTTTCATACAAACACATTTAAAAGTAGATGGTGAAATGAAAGAAAAATGCTTACTGAAAGAAACATGCTTGATAAAACCTTTAGAAGATTCTTATTTTGTGGCAAAATTTATACTTATTTGATGGCATAACCAGCAATGTGTGGTCTGATCATAAAAAACAGAGGACCTTGGATGTGGCGTAGCTCCAGGTCAGAGAAGCCAGCTTCCTCAATGTCCTTCCAAGTAGCACGGGTTGTCTCACAGCCATCATTTAAATAGTACCTGACAAACACACAAGAAGTTATAGACTTTCCTATTCTATTGTGGTCATATGCTTTGTTACCAGTATTGTAAATGGATACATTCTGGTTGTGTAGGTGATAAGCAGCGGGAGAGTGAATTAGGGTGACCGCCTGGTTATTGCTCTGTTGCAGGATAGTACATGTGATTATGCGGGACACGTGTGTGAGATAAATTGTAAATACAGATTAACATTAGTTGGAATGCCTTTTTCTCTTCACGTTGGATGATAATGTTTTAAATCGTCAATAAGCTTAATTAATTGTGACTGGCTCTATGACTGGCTATCAATTTGCTCAGGTTTGTGTGATACAATGTAATTGACTGTACTGGAGCTGTTAGACTACTAAATATAATGAACGGAATAACGGGCTAGTATACTGCAGGTAAAAATCACATTTTATACTAAAATAAATTAAGTAGTGACTACTTTATTAGACTATGCAAACAATAAATGCATTTTTACCGGATTCAGTGCATCTTGAATTTGTATGTTTTGTTGTCCTATTTAATGACTTTTGATGAGGTCCACATGGTTCCTTTGCTTCATCCAGACAGACGTCATCAGCAGAAAAATCACCCTCTAAACAGCTTAGTTGGTTGGTTATTTTCCCGGTTTAGCAACAACATGACGGCTGCACAAATGGATTTTTAAACACCAATCACATTTTTTTAGTATTATATTATTGTATTTTAGTATTCATATATTGTCCTATTGTAATTTCAGGAAAGAAATAAAATAATACAGACATAACTGAAATGCTGGATACTGATGATTACATCTTGCAGGACAAAGCTCACAATTTCGGGACTGGTGGTCACCCTAGAGTGAATATATATTTTTTTATATACTTATGCAAGAATGTAACCAACCCCACGTTTTTCAAAGCTCCAACATAGTCTTTTAGCTTTTACATGCACAAAATCTGTCATTTCAATTAGAATGCATCCATTTGCCACTATACGAATGTCCCCCTTATTTTACATATGCCTATCTATGTACTCTAGCTTGAGATGAATAACTTAACTTATAAAAGTTATTCAAATTCATTGGAGACCATAAGTAAAATATAATGGTGACTGATTTTATAAACTGTTTCTTTTTTTATATTTTTTTATTATTACCATAATGGCTGAAGAACATGTTGAAAAAAGTAGGTCCAGGTTGAGGGGTCAGACACCACATGTTCAAGGAAGAAAAATGCTCCTCCCTGAAGAACAAAAAAAAAAGTACAATATTTATTTTACTCAACCCAGAATTGTGTATTCGAAGACAAGGTGTTAAGTTTACAAGGATCTAGTATTTAAAGCTTGAAAACAGTTGTCTACTACTCTGTATGATGACATTTGCCCTAAAACAAACAGTTTCTAATGGGATTACTGCAAACGGCGATCTGCATGTGGTTACGCTGTTACCTTTCTTAATTATTGTAATCATTATATACAATAAAAGTAATTAAAAGTTATAATTATATTATAAGTTATATATTATTATAACTTATATAATTATAAGTTATAATAATTATAAGTAATCACTGTAATCTTTAAGCACTCCTTGATGGATTGGGAGTGATAAAATGACAATTTATGAAATGTGACAATACCAAATGACGAAATGAGATGAGATCAAAGTTCCACCTGAGCGCGGACTGTCGTAAACTTACAGGCCTTAGAACTCTCTTTGCTTCTTGCAGAACTTTCGGCGTATCTTTGACAGAACACAGAACCAGTGTGCACACCACAACATCCACTGAGTTTTCCTCCACCGCCTGTAGATTCTCCCCCGACGCCACTATGAAGCTGTCATATACGAGGTGGTCGTTTTTCGCCATACTTTTCTCCAGGTAGTTTTGGAAATGCGGGTTGGGGTCGATGCATGTGATCCTGCAGCCCGTCGGATAGTGCTCGAAGTTCGCTCCGGATCCGCAGCCCACTTCCAAGATGCGCAGAGAGCCTTTAGTGGGGTGGAATTTGGACATGTTTCGAAATAGTTCCCTTTTCTTCTCGTTCATTATGTCATTGTACGCTAACGTAAATTTATAGATGAATAGAGGAAACACGCGTTTGTAGAAAGACAAAAGTCCAATCAGCTCCGCAACGTGCAGCGGTAGAGTAAGGACCAGGGGCGATTCTAGGATTTTCATTTTAGGGGGGCTCAGCCCCCAATGAGGGTATGATTTTAAAAAGTTAGTTTATGGTCTAATGCTCATTATTAACTACTTTCATTCATTCATCCAGTAACATGTATATGTCAGGGTTATATAATCACTGAGGTCCCGAATGTGAGTTATTTAGGGGGGTTCGGGGGCATGCTCCCCCGAGAAAATTTTGATTTCTCTGATCTGCATATGTGCATTTTAAGATGTTTTGAAGGCCAAAAAAATTGGATAACAATAGCTTTAAAACCATGTGCGGGCAGCTGTTTATTTTTCTCTCCTCATCAGCATCAGCATGTTTTTCTCTTGCTCTGTCTTTTCTCCTCCTAAAGCTGAGCTTTGACTGATATAGGCTTTTCATTTGTGTCTGTCAGTGAAAAAAGTAAACATAGGGTCAACTGATAGGTTGATTTATGAATCATTTTTTCAGACAAAGCTACCAGGAAAGCTAGGTAACTAAGTTTATTAAATTCATTCACAATATGTACACATTCATTATTGATCTAGGCCTAATATATGGCCGTAGACAGGGCTTTATAATCAAAGAGGTCATAAATTTGAAGTTGTTATGGGGTTAAACATTTTTATTTCTCTGACATGTGCATTTCAAGACGTTTGAAGGCCAAAAAAGGATAAGAAATAGATTTAAAACCTGCTCTCTCCTCATCTCCATTACTCTGTCTTTTTCTCTCAGTCTCCTGATCTTGCCCTGTCTCTTACCCTCCTAAAGCTGAACTTTTTTAATTTACTGAAGGCTACAAATTGTATATTAATTCTCAACATGTACACATGCATTATTAATCTTGTGCCTATGAAAACGGCTTTGTTAATGTTTCTTGTCCCCTCACAATGACATAATTACACGTTATTAGACAAAAGTTTATTAGTTTTCTAATTATTTTTGTCATTCGTTTAACATTTATGACCTAAAAAACTGTCAAATATAAAATGTTTAGTTTAGCTAGGCCTACTTATTCTTAACTGAAGCGTCAGTCGTGCTGCTAAAATTCGCGCTCGGATGAGAAACCGAAACGTCCTGTGTTGCTCCCAATGCTCTAGTAATTACATTATGTAAACTGCAATGCATTTATGACAAAGAACTGCACCGATGCAGATGTAATATCATAGCAATCTATCAATAAATGCAATCACGACACACCTTGTAGCCTACTCTCTGATGTTCGCTCTGCTCGGCGCCCCTGCAGATTGAAAAATGCGCTAAATCCGAGCAGTCTCAGATAAGGGGAGGAGCCGAAACTTGACGCAGCTTTCCGCCGTTTCAAATGAGTTTTTTTAAAAGGGGACTGAAGCGATCAAAAATGTATTAATCAAATATTTTTTAGGGGGGCTGGGCAGAAGTTTAGGGGGGCTGAAGCCCCCCTAAAAAGGGCCTAGTGACGCCCCTGGTAAGGACTTTAAATAAAAAAGCGCAAGCGTTCATAAACAGCGTCATTTTTAACAACAAACCTGAGTTCAAATGTACAGACAAGAAGGGAGTAACGTTAGCCGCGCGAACCACAACTGACCATTCAGCGTCTTCGACGCATGTAATGTGTAGGCTACTCCAGTCAGAGTAGTTCACCTGCATGTCGGCAGATGGCGCCCGTGTATAAATAATCGCAGTGGATCCTTTTACGCGTAGTGTGGTTTTAGTATATTTTCATCACTAAAAGTTTTAACACTGAAAGAAATGAATAGTACATGTGAAATGAATCATAATCAACCACCACTTTAAATATCCTTATTGAACTAAGGCCTTATCCTGGCTTAATCTAAGCCACCCTGTTGTGAAACCAGGGTAAATTACCTCAGTATATTAGTATGAAGTCAAGGTTTTATGCTTAAAGTGCCCCTATTATGCTCTTTTTTGTAGTGATGATGTGACGTTCGGCACGGTTCGGCACATAGACTGGTTCGGCACCGAGGCTTCGAAGCTTGTATAAAAAAAAAAAAAAAAAAACATCACATCACACACTGAAGCAGTGTATCGGAGCTTGATTCGTTTTGCCATAACCACGTGATCTGTGACGTCCGAAGCTTCGTTTCCACACACAGTAACGTGACTGCTTCGTATTCAGATTCAAAAATAGCGCGAACCCCTTGAGCAGCTTTCAAGTGTCATGCACACAGGTAGTAGTAAATAAAAAAAGAAATAGACTTAGCCCTCACACTGTTGAACAAGTCCGGTTCCTTAATAAAAAACTTGAATTTATTAAATTACCCACAAAATAAAATGTCAGCTCCCCAGTTCACAAGCACTTCACCATTCCACAATAATGTTCTTTTATTTTGATTATATATGCCTACATGAGCCTTGCCTATGAACTCGTAGGATTAGGACCGAGGCTAAAGTTTATGTGAATAAGGCTGCATTTGTAGATCAAAGCAGATTCATAAGAACTGTTTCTGTACAAGTGAATTAGTCCCATTTATTTTATTTTTTTTCATAAATTAATTCATACAGTTGTTTGTTCATACATTGTATTAGAACTACATCAACACTAACACATGAATTATGAGGATTAATTGTATTGCTTTGTGGTTTACAGAGCACAAAGTGATTTATTAAAATGAAGAAAAAAAAAGAAAGAAAGAAAAAACGGTCTTCTGGGACAGAAAGGCAGCGTTTGACCACAAGATGTCGCTAGTGTGCAACGTGTTGAAAAGCTTCGAGTAATGAGCCATTTTATGATACAGTCGAGGGGGAAAGCCCCAGTGCTTCACAAAGCTTCATTTCACCATCACTACTTTTATGAATATTACCTTTCATGCAGTGTTTAATATAGCTGTCTGTGAATGTAATCGGTTTGCAAAGTTGTAAAGTCGAAAGTGCACGAAAAATAAAGTTATTGTCTCCTAAAAGAAAGCATCGACTCCGACCTGCCTAAACGAGTCATCAAGAATTCCAGCCTCGATTTCGTGACCTGACGTAACGCAGAAACACATTTGCATAATGCCCACCTATGGTCTTCATTGGCTACCTGCAAGCAACGTCTCCTTTGACCTGCCCTCAAAGACTGTAGCTGGTTCATGTTGTGTACATGTCGAGAAGACAATGTTTTCTGTCCTGCAAAAGCAAATTATGTTTGTAAACACTTAGATGGATGAGGATGAGGATGCAAAAATTTAGTTTTGTATGTATGACACACATTCCTCCTAACCACTAGATGGCTGTATGGCTCTTTTATGCACAAATCACAACCTCACAAAAGCTGGCCTGGCATTAACCTCCTAAAGTCTGTTTTTATAGAATAAAGTATTTTATTGTTTTACCTGCCTCTATTTTTGTACCATCTTGATAGTGATATATTTTACAGACATTATACCCATGCAGCACGGAACAGTCATATAAAATATACAATGTTTTGAGATGAAGTTTTTGCAAGTTGAACAAAAACATTTCATTTTATGGTTTATTACAAAATGCTCTTTCATACAAACACATTTAAAAGTAGATGGTGAAATGAAAGAAACATGTTTGATAAAACCTTTAGAAGATTCTTCTTTTGTGGCAAAATTTATACTTATTTGATGGCATAACCAGCAATGTGTGGTCTGATCATAAAAAACAGAGGAGCTTGGATGTGGCGTAGCTCCAGGTCAGAGAAGCCAGCTTCCTCAATGTCCTTCCAAGTAGCACGGGTTGTCTCACAGCCATCGCCAAAATAGTACCTGACAAACACACAAGAAGTTATAGACTTTCCTATTCTATTGTGGTCATATGCTTTGTTACCAGTATTGTAAATGGATACATTCTGGTTTTATAATCAAACCAATCCCCCCCCCTCTCCAAATAAACCCATGACCTCCAGTTATGTGTACAGGTGCTGGTCATAAAATTAGAATATCATCAAAAAGTTGACAGGTGAAACTAATATATTATATAGACTCATTACATGCAAAGTGAGATATTTCAAGCCTTTATTTGTTATAATTTTGATGATTATGGCTTACAGCTTATGAAACCCACGAAATCAAAATCTCAGAAAATTTGAATATTACATGAAATCACACAGTAATTACACAGTGATACCATAGTCATTGAACCAGGTTTTAGTTATTTTGGCAGTGTGGGCAGGTGCAAATCCTGCTGGAAAATGAAGGCAGCATCTCCATAAAGCTTGTCTGCTGAAGGAAGCATGAAGTGCTCTGGAAATGTCCTGGTAGACGGCTGCGTTGAGTGGACAGCACAGTGGACCAACACCAGCCGATGACATGGCTCTCCAAACCAACACAGACTGTGGAAACTTCACACTGGACTTCAAGCATCTTGGATTGTGTGCCTCTCCATTCTTCCTCCAGACTCTGGGACCTTGGTTTCCAAATGAGATGTAAAATTTGCTCTCATCAGAAAAAAGGACTTTGGTCCACTGTGCTTTATTAAATCCAGAGTCAACGCAGCCGTCTACTAGGACATTTTCAGAGCACTTCATGCTGACTTCATTTTCCAGCAGGATTTGCACCTGCCCACACTGCCAAAAGACCCAAAAACTGGTTCAATGACTATGGTATCACTGTGTAATTACTGTGTGATTTCATGTAATATTCTAATTTTCTGGGATTTTGATTTCGTGGGTTTCATAAGCTGTAAGCCATAATCATCAAAATTATAACAAATAAAGGCTTGAAATATCTCACTTTGCATGTAATGAGTCTATATAATATATTAGTTTCACCTGTTAAGTTGAATTCTTGAAATAAATCAACTTTTTGATGATATTCTAATTTTATGACCAGCACCTGTAGGTGATAAACAGCGGGAGAGTGAATTAGGGTGACCGCCTAGTTATTGCTCTGTTGCAGGATAGTACATGTGATTATGCGGGACACGTGTGTGAGATAAATTGTAAATACAGATTAACATTAGTTGGAATGCCTGTTTCCCTTCACGTTGGATGATAATGTTTTAAATCGTCAATAAGCTTAATTAATTGTGACTGGCTCTGACTGGCAATCAATTTGCTCAGGTTTGTTTGATACAATGTAATTGACTGTACTGGAGCTATTTAGACTACTAATAAATATATTGAACGGAATAACGGGCTAGTATACTGCAGGTAAAAATCACATTTTATACTAAAATAAATTAAGTAGTGACTACTTTATTAGACTATGCAAACAATAAATGCATTTTTACTGGATTCAGTGAATCTTGAATTTGTATGTTTTTGTTGTCCTATTTAATGACTTTTGATGAGGTCCACATGGTTCCTTTGCTTCATTCAGACAGACGTCATCAGCAGAAAAATCACCCTCTTAGTTTAATGGAGGAAAACAGCTTAGTTGGTTGGTTATTTTCCCGGTTTAGCAATAACATGTCGGCTGCGCAAATGGATTTTTAAACACCAATCACATTTTTTTTGTATTATATTATTGTATTTTAGTATTCATATATTGTCCTATTATAATTTCAGGAAAGAAATAAAATAATACAGACATAATTGAAATGCTGGACACTGATTACATCTTGCGGGACAAAGCTCACAATTTCGGGACTGGTGGTCACCCTAGGCCTAGAGTGTATATATATTTTTGATATATTTATGCAGGAATTTTACCAACCCCACGTTTTTCAAAGCTCCAACATAGTCTTTTAGCTTTTACATGCACAAAATCTGTCATTTGCCACTATACGAATGTCCCCCTTATTTTACATATGCCTATGTACTCTAGCTTGAGATGAATAACTTAACTTATAAAAGTTATTTAAATTAATTGGAGACCCTAAGTAAAATATAATTGTGATTGATTTTATATATATATATATATATATATATATATATATTCATTATTATTACCATAATGGCTGAAGAACATGTTGAAAAAAGTAGATCCAGGTCGAAGGGTCAGACACCACATGTTCAAGGAAGAAAAATGCTCCTCCCTGAAATACAAAAAAAGTACAATATTTATATTACTCAACCCAGAATTGTGTATTCGAAGACAAGGTGTTTAGTTTACAAGGGTCTAGTACTTAAAAGCTTAAAAAAAGATGTCTACTACTCTGTATGGTGACATTTGCCCTAAAACAAACAGTTGTTGTTTCTAACGGGATTACTGCAAACGGCGATCTACATGCGGTTACATAATGCTGTTACCTTTCATCTCAGATGTAATTATTGTAATCTTTAAGCACTCCTTGATGGATTGGGAGTGATAAGATGACAATTTATGAAATGTGACAATACCAAATGAGATGAGATCAAAGTTCCACCTGAGCGCGGACTGTCGTAAACTTACAGGCCTTAGAACTCTCTTTGCTTCTTGCAGAACTTTCGGCGTATCTTTGACAGAACACAGAACCAGTGTGCACACCACAACATCCACTGAGTTTTCCTCCACCGCCTGTAGATTCTCCCCCGACGCCACTATGAAGCTGTCATATACGAGGTGGTCGTTTTTCGCCATACTTTTCTCCAGGTAGTTTTGGAAATGCGGGTTGGGGTCGATGCATGTGATCCTGCAGCCCGTCGGATAGTGCTCGAAGTTCGCTCCGGATCCGCAGCCCACTTCCAAGATGCGCAGAGAGCCTTTAGTGGGGTGGAATTTGGACAGGTTTCGAAATAGTTCCCTTTTCTTCTCGTTCATTTTGTCATTGTACGAGAACGACATTTTATAGACGATTAGAGGAAACACACGTTTGTAGAATGACAAAAGTCCAATCAGCTCCGCAACGTGCACCGGTAGAGTAAGGACTTTAATTAAAAAAGCGCAAGCGTTCATAAACAGCGTCATTTTTAACAACGAACCTGAGTAACAATTTGCAGACAAGAGGGGAGTAGCTGCGCGCACCTTGTGACAACTGACCAATCAGCGTCTTCGACGCATGTAATGTAATGTACTCCAGTCAGGGTAGTTCTCCAGCATGTCGGCAGATGGCGCCCGTGTATAAATAATCGCAGTGGATCCTCTTTTACGCGTAGTGTGGTTTTAGTATTTTTTCATCACTAAAAGTTTTAACACTGAAAGAAATGAATAGTAATTTTGAGAAATATGTTTAAAAGCATGTACACAAATAAGAAATGAAACCTCAACCAAAAGATTTTTACCAAATAAAAGCTAATTCTACGTGGATTGGTCATCTCATTAAGTTGAGATCACATGACCAGATGATCTCGCAGTTTATCTTGGTAACCATCCTATTACCGGACACTTTAACTTGATTTTAGAAGATGCTTCATCCACATCACTGTGTCGGTATAAGTCTAAGACAAGTCCCATATTAGCCAGAACAATAAAACAGACAATATCTGTCACAAGAAATACTGAGTGCATCTATCTATCTATCTATCTATCTATCTATCTATCTATCTATCTATCTATCTATCTATCTATCTATCTATCTATCTATCTATCTATCTATCTATCTATCTATCTATCTATCTATCTATCTATCTATCTATCTATCTATCTATCTATCTATCTATCTATCTATCTATCTATCTATCTATCTATCCTCCTGTCAAATTCACTTATCCCTAAGATCCTCCATGGTGACAGATTAGGATTCAGGGATTTCTTACTTGAGATTAGGTTTACAGTAATATCTTAAGACACTGTAATACTTGGAGGACTACAGTCTTAAAATATTTGCATCACAAGCACCTTAAAATGTGTTCTATTAATCTATGCTAAGATGCCTTTATGTCCCTTTTGTCTCACACACAAAGTGGGGCTTCAGAACCAAGGACAGTGACCAAACACAGACTTGGCTGGTGGTGCATTGCACAGCAAGGCTTCATCCACTTGGGGCTCATCAGTGAGGACTAGAAAAGATGCTCAGGTGGCCCAGAAGGGGGAGTTGGAGGTAAGCTGAAAGTCTAAAGCTGTTGTTTCCTTTCACTTCCTAACAGGATTAGAGGAAGATTAACTATTGCCAGCAACCCTTGACCACGTAGTACCTGCTTTCACAACCACACTGCCAGAGAGCTTGAACCAACCCCACAAATACAAACAATGCTTATTCTTAGCATTATGCACAGCCTATTCTCAAAACACCAAAGCTCCCGATGAAACCTGGACTAGTTTTCCTAACGCATACTATTTTGTGTCCAGACGTTCCCCAGAAGTTTTCCTTGAAATCTCTGTTTGTCCTTACATTTAAAATCAGAATTTAAATTTTAAGTGACATTTTGTTGTTGGAACACGTTTTATATGTTGCGTAAATCAGAATTGCTCCATTGTGAAGATATTGAAATGTGACTTGTGTGTGCCAAAGTAGAAATATCACTATTTAATTTGAAAGTCAAGCATTTTCTCTTCTCTCTGATTCATCAGTTCCACAGTGCCATATGATGAGATGCTTACTTTCATAAATGCATATTGTGTGTCTTGTTTAATGCTCTATATAACTTCTTTAAAAAATAAATAAAATAACATAAATTAAAATTGTTCGTAGCCTACCGTGCAAAATAGGTGGGCCATTCAAGTCTTGCATTCTTTCAAATAAAATAAGTTTATTTTAATTTAATTATTTAACTGTGTGAATTCCATTTGAACGATTAAATTTGAAACAATTTGACAATTGTTGAGACGGAAATTAGGAGATTAGATGAATTTTACGGAGAAGTGGTAAATATAATTAGACTCGTATCATTGTGATTGATATCCCCTTTTAGCGCTGTTTCGCTTACGTTGCAGCGTTCCCCCCGTCAGTACGGAAGTCGGAAGTAGGGTACTTGTAGACGCTCCCTAACAATTTGCTGAGAGTCATCAATTATGCAGGCTAGCCGTACGCACTGGGAAGGAAGATAGCGGCAACAATATGGCGACATCCGCAGTTTCTCCTGGGTCTTTTAAACATCCTTAGGCACGCAAGATCTACATGGATCGCTCTTAATGCGGAAAAAGTAAGTAGACTTTCTCTTGTCTACAGCCCAAGTGTCGTGCTTTTTTCAGGTGTTTATTGCCCTTTCTGAGCGTGTCTCATACCTGGACTCATCTGCCGCAGAGCGGTCTCTCGCGCTCAGCATCTTTTCTGCTCACATATGTGGATAGGCTTGCTGCAGGAAACACAGGGAAACGCCAATTAACACGCCAGGCACTACTTAACAGCTATAGCGCTGGTCAAATAGAGGCAATGCAAAGGGAAAAAGTCTGACTGAGGTAAATTAGGGTGTTGGCCTGGCGCTGGAAACATAACATTAGTCTGTGTCGAAATGTAGAACATACGCATACCATGGGACAGGCAAGTAAGACCGCAGCAAACTTTATTGCAGAGGAATATTGTGCGGACAGACTGACGCAAGACGCAGTATTCAGCATTCAGATGACATATATGACAGCATTTTGCAACGTAACATGTCAAAATCACTAATGTGGCAGTTTTTAGTCCCCCTGCGCCTGCATTCCCCCTCCCTTCGAGTCACCCTCGCCATACTTCATTGGGCTGGACTCTCTAGAATCGGTGTGTTTCCGTTTTTGCCGTTAAAAACAGCGACTGCCACCCTTGTTTTCTCACTCACTCCTCCCTAAAGCGTTAGCGGCACGCTGTGCCCGACCGTTTGCGCGGTTTCGGGTTAAATCACTGAGAGGACGGTCTGACTGCACGGGTGTGGTGCTGAAGCGGACAGGAGTCCCAAATGTTCTTGAAGTGTTCAGATGAGAATGAAATCGGAACCTAGTGAGATCGAAACTCGAGACGTGTAAAGCATTGCAGGCACGACTGTCTGAGACGTCAGTGGCGTTGAGATTTAGATGTTTCACAGATTGATTCGCTGGCTCGTGCCTTTGCACGAGCTCCCTTCAGCTCCACTGCAGTATTTCAGCCGAGAGAGTGGGGCCCACGCGTGTACGTCCACATGCCATAATTACCGCAAACAAACTTGGGCATGCTAATCTGTGAATCCCATAACATGTAGCGCCTTCAGACGCGCAAAGCTCGTTTGGAGGAGAAATTGCATAAGACATGTGTGAGGGGCCAAAATGGGCGGAAGTATGAATCAATTGAATTGTTTTTGCGATCGCATATGCTTTGTAAATTAGGCTATATTTGCTTTAAAATGGCAAAGACCGTTCACCTGACTAAGCTGCATGTTACTTTTGGTGTAAGCAAACAAATATTAGGTTACGAAGGTAAAATATGAGATACATTTAATCAAGCAAGGACATATCGGTGTTTATGTGTGTTGAAATGTAAAAGGCTTTTATTCTCCACACGGGATAGGCCGATAGGTTCGTCCTCGTGACAGCTGTGCTGCTCCCCTCCCCTCGATGTACAGTGCCAGAGGCCGAACATTCACTTTCCATATCATTTAGTTAAGGACATCAAATACGGAAAAGTCGCTTTAGTCGGGATGTTTCATCATGGCTTGAGGCAGCATCTGTGATCCCCCCCCCCCCCCCCATCACCTAACCTAGAGGACAAGCGTGAGCTCGCGCTGAGCGGTGCTGAACGGACAGCGCCGCGGAGAACCTGCATTCGACGGCAGTGGATTTGTGTTGGCTTCCTAAAAACAGACGACACTTATTCTTGCCTGATAAGGAATACCTTTGCGCCGCTACCGGAACGTAGCCTACATTTTACCAGATATGAGAGTAGGCAATGACTTTGCTTGAAGGCACGTAAGTAGCCTATAACCTGTCGAATGGCATCGGTTATTTTGGTTTTAATGTGTAGGTGTTTAACTTGGAGCAATCGGAAAGTGGAGGGCGTACCATTTAAACAGCATAATTTTTCTGTAACCAGTGCTGGCAACAGCGTAGTCTATAGGGAAGAAAATGCAGGAGTTTTGTTAAGGTCATTGTGTGTATTGTCAGGGCCTGTCTATCTGATGTATCACCTTGAGCTGAGGCGTCTCTACACTATCCCAGGAAGGAGACTTGGAGGTTGGACACAACCAGCGTGTAACTTAAAACGCATGTCGTTTCTTTTGTCTAAACTGTTCATTAAAAAAAAAAAAAATTTTTTTTTTACTTTGTTACTGTACCTAAAGCATATATGGCAAGCTGTTTTAATAATTATTCATTAACTTGTATCTATTTTTATGTTTCTAATAATAGGTTTTTTTTTTAATTATAATTATGATTGAGTGGTCCAATTGTGACTAGTATCTTATACAATTTTGCTATTAACTATTTATTATTAACTAGTAGTTATTCTATTGTTTCTTGTAACTAAGAAATAAGTTCTACTTCCTAATGAGTAGTAAAACTGGTACCAGCAATAATAGGAATACATAGATGGAAGTAAATACTTGATTTCTGAACCAAGAAGTAGCAAAGAAATAAGTACCAGTATATGGACTGTCTTGCCTATTAACGAACAAGCACTAGAATCTAATGAATATTGAATAATGAAAAAAAATAAATGCTAGATTCTATTTTAAATGAATAAATGTTCAAATGACTTGCCATAGTCGAACAGGAAGCGTTGTGTTTTAATGATGATAAAGTCGCCCATCATAAAGAGCAATGTCACGTGACCATGGGCACTTTACTATTGATTTGGCCCGTGCTGACTTAACTGAATCAGTTTTTGGTGTATAAATAATTAACAGACTGTGTCATTAAGGATATAGAGAACAGGGATTCAGCACTGGACATATAAAACAATCCCACGAAAAGACAAGTGATAAGACAATCGTTGACGTTGACTGTTAGGTTTAATATATTTTAAAAGTGAATGTGAAGGAATGCGATGTCTGTATGACACTGCTTTGGTTGATTTCTGTACTGTCATAAGCTTTCAGCACATCATACAGCACTTACATTAGTAAAGATTTTTGGATGTATCATGGTGTGCAAACATGCGGCTACATTAATCAGTTGAAGAGGGCATTATGGCAGTATTATGTGCATTTAAACAAAGCATCTCTCATACATGTTTTACTTATTTTTGCTTGTCTACTAGAAAAGGTTAAATGTCCTAGAAAGGACCATAAATGCAAGTCAGCTTTGCAGTACAAAATGCATGTAAAAGGACATTCTGGAAAAGGAATAGCCCAGTTTTGTGGAGCCTGAGGGACTAGGCTGGGACTGACACTGCGACACACACCTGGAACACAGGAGAGTGTGACCAAGTAGTACTTATGTCATTTGGAGATTTTCCTGCACATTTGTGATGAATCTCTTTGAATTGGATTCTCCAACAAAGCTCCACGGGGGAAGTAAATTTGTTAACCTGCAATAGAACTGCTAAAGCAAGTTTAGTGGGCAAATTGTACAGAATTTCATGAGTGCAAGTGATTTTGTTTGATTGGAGTAAAGAGTTTGATGTGCAACATTGTTTTTGTTGCAACTGTGTTTAACACCAAAGTCAGCCGATATGGGATTTCAATGACTGATAACCTGAATGTTACTTGCACCAAATCAGCATATTAGAATGATTTCGGAGATCATGTAACACTGAAGACTTGAGTAAGAGCTGCTGAAAATGACAAGAAGAAATTATAATTTAAAATACATTAAAAACAAGTGTTTTTATGACAATCTTTATTGACAGACACATATTGTGCCACAAAACTTTACAGTGCTGTTTTTTTCTGTATTATTTAGGAAGTTCAGTCAGAAACTGGATCCTGTGCTGGAGATTCATTGTCAAGTCACTAAAAGCCAGCACACGGATACACAAATGCATCTTTGCAATAGAAATGAAGTAAGATACTGTATCAGGTGAAATAGTTCATGTAAGAACATAATACATCACAAATGTGACATGACAAATTTGACTTGACATTAATGTTGTCTTTGAATTTGTTAAGACTGCACTCTCTTGAGCAGCCAAACATCCTGCAAATGAGATTACGGACTAAAGCAAACATTTGCATAATGAGATCAAATCTTGCACAAAATTCTCAGTTTTCTATTATCTGAGATGAAAAACCACAACAGCCAGAAAGTGTTAAGTCTGCATAGTGTGTCTAATGTTTTACCTTAGTAATAAAATAAGTAATGAGTGGAGAGTTTGTGATATGTGATCCACAAACACCTGATTAAATGTGGAGATTTCCATCTGAACGACATTACATAATAAATCCATAAGGGGCAGATTAAATTTGTCTGAATTGATAGAATATTTAATATGATGTTGTTTGGAACGGGCTTGATGACATCATGGACTGGAATATTAGTTATATAATCCAGGTCATCACAGAAGGTTGATAAGGGCAGTAATGCAGTTATGACCTTAGCCTCTAATGTACAGTCTCTCTTGTTCTCTGTCTCTCATTCTCTCTCTCATGCACACACACATACAGGTTGAGCCTCCAGTGCTGCAGCGCATTTGGTATTATTCTGCTTGGTCATCTATTTCTTAATGGATGTAATGAATGTGTGTGTGTTTGTGTGAGTATAAGAGTGAGAAAAAGAGCAAGAGGGAGAGCTGCAAAAGAGGATGACCAATAACACAGGCCACTGAAATCAATGGCTTATTCGCAAACACACACACACACACACACACACACAAATATGCTTGAAAAATAGAAATGTTTTACATTTGTTTTTTTTGTGTGTGTGATCATGTGCTTTGTTGAACTTTTACGACTTTTGAACTCTATTGAATTTTAATTCCTGTTATTTTTCTTTCCTCGTTGTTCCCTTTCTGCATCTGTCTGGGTGCCTCCCTCTCCCTTCCTTTTCCTAGAGCTGGCTGTCCTGAATGGCTTCTAAATAAAAAGGACTCTGCTGCAGGATGACAATATGGCTGCGCAGCTGCTTGCACCTCCAGGCCCCGATAGCTTCAAGAAGTTCACCCCAGAGTCTTTGGCCAACATCGAGAAGCGCATCGCTGAGGAGAAGAAAAAGAAGCCCGTTAAGCCCAGATCTGACAGCAGTCACCGTGATGACGATGATGACAACAAACCGAAGCCCAACACTGACCTGGAAGCGGGGAAGAGCGTGCCCTTTATTTACGGGGACGTCCCCTCCAAAATGTTGGCTGTGCCCTTGGAGGACATAGACCCCTACTATATGAACCAGAAAGTGAGTGAACTTTGAGCCTGTTAAAACTCATCCTCCATGCAGGTGGAATACAGTTACCCTCATTATGGTGAAGTAAGAAGTGCTCAGGGCACTTCGCTCTCCAGCATTTGGTAGAACAAGATTGGTAGTGGGAAGGTTTGGAGATGAATCAAGGAGACTAATGTTACAAACTTTGTATATTAGGATGAATGGACAGATAAGATGAGATGGTAACAAATAAGAACAATGATTTCTAAAAACAAAACAAAACTAAAAATATGGTTAGTGAATATTTTTGTTGAGATTGATTTGATAAGTTGACAGCTGACAGTTCAAAATATAATTTTCTTTTTCAGTAGTTTGGGTTAAAATGCATGTACCGGTAGTTAAAGAGGCTATATGTAGAATGAATTGCAGCCAGCAACTTATTGCTCGCACATACGTAACATACAAGAGACCGAATGTGATTCAGTGTGAACTCATGGCAAGTTCTTTTTTTTTTTGCTTTGAAGAAAAAAATCTTTGCAGCAATATACTGTAAACGAACATCCCGGCGCCGGCCACGCTGCTGATAGTGATGTTTAGATAAATATGTGCTGTGCAAAATAAACTCAGTGAGAAAAACAACAGTTAAGAAAGCATCATAGCGATGTGGATATGTTTGCACCAGCTCTGCATTTCACTGGCATCATGTCCCCTTAATCTCTTTTCTTTGTAGGACACATTTACATTAAAGAATGGCTGTTTCGGCATTATCCTGAACATTGTATAAGCATTCATTTCATGTGTCATTGAACGAAAGAGAGGCTCTCAGGAGCATGCGTAACCGCCACATCCTTTATATTTTCCCGGCAAAAACGTCCTGAACCCTTCACATAAAAACAGGCTTTCACAGACAACATAGGAAATCGAGGAAGATCTCGTTTTTTAGGTTCCATTTCAAGCCGTTCACACATTGGCAATAAAAATGTGATTAACACGTGTCAGGGGGGCGTGTGGCTTTAACAAAGCGCACGTCAATGGAGAGTTCACAATAGTCTTTTGTTAAACAAAAACCCAAGGTAAACACGCAGGAGAATATCTAGGAGATTACGTACAACCACTACACAAATAACACCAACGAGACCAAACGCAGAACTGAGGAAACTCAGGGTTTAAATACATGGAGAGAGATAATCAACTGAACAGAAAAAGGTGTGTGGAAGTGATTAACAACCAAGGAAACTAACTAGGAAAACAGTAAACAGGAAATACGGGAACATAGCACTGACTGAAAACGAAACCGAAACACAGTGAAACTAAACAGAATGGCATATGAATATGAAAATGGCATAGAATGCATAGATATTAACTAATGCACACTGAAGTGATCTGTTTGGTAAATTGTGATCTTCCAGTGTCAGAATGTACAATATGAATCTTAAGGCAATGATTGATATGTACAAATATTATTTGTATGTATAAATTTTTCCTATTCCATATCAACAGACAGAGTGGGAATTATTTATTTATTTTTATTTTACTTATTTTATTTTACTTATTTTTTAGTCTTCGACTAAGATACTTTGATATTTATGTATTTACTATGAGATGGCTTAAAAGTAATTTTTTCTGTGGCTTGAGCGGTGCAACCACATCAGCACCTCCTTGTTGGCACACTAGAGGTGTGTGTTACATAACTGAGTACAGTGTACCATGTGCTATATAGTGGGAGTTGAGGAGATTTTTTTAAGATAGAAAATTAGTTGAGGAAAGAGAATTGGTCTTGTCTGCCTTTTCATCATCTGTTGAACACTGTACCTATATCCACCTCCCATTAATAGAGATAATGTGCATTGTTCCCAGCATGCTCCATCCATATTACATCCCCTTTTCGGCCCTCCCTCCTCCTCTCCCTCTTGGCAGTGGTATGTTTTTGTGTGAGGGGGTTATAACTGCAGCAGCTGTGGTACACTCATGTATTGTGGGGAAGGGTTAAAGAGAATAAAGAGATGAGAGGAATGCAAGGAAGAAGTGCAGAGTTGCAGTTCTACTGGTCCCTTGAGAAGTGGGGTGAAAAAGCCATTCAGAATGGCATGGGCGTATAAACCTACAGAAAGCCCTGTACTCATGTGTGTTTGTTTGTATGTGATTGAGAGATATGGGATGCAGTTTTCTAATGGCTGTTATTGCACCAGCTGTGTGTGAGGCTTTGACCTTTGGAAACGGAAGTTAAAAAAAGAGATATTTCAGGTTTTAATAGAGAGATACTTCAATGGATGATTTATGACTTTGGTGATTGATTATATCTTGTTCATAGCATGTTTTGTATCTATATTCTTCTGCTATTTTATTTTATTTTATAGATAAGGAGTTACTTTTATTATTTAAGATGAGTGATTATATTTTTTATACCATATTTTGTATCTGTATTATTACCCTATTTTTTTTTAGATAAGTAAATACTTTAATGGATTGTTATTATTACTATGAATAGTGATTATTTTGTTTATACCATATTTTGTATCTGTATAATTACCCTATTTTATTTTGTTTAATTTTAATATTTTTATTTAATTTTATTTATTTTATTTTTAGATAAGTAAATACTTTAATGGATTGTTTATTATTACCATGATTAGTGATTTTTTTTTGTTTAAACCATATTTTATATGTATTATTACCCTATTTTATTTTGTTTAATTTTATTATTATTATTATTATTATTATTATTATTAGCTAAGTAAATAGTTTAATGGATTTTTTTATTATTACCATGATTATATTTGTTTAGACCATATTTTGTATCTATATTATTATCATATTTTATTTTGTTTTGTTATTTCCTTTTATTAATTTTATCTTTACCTCTTTCCTTTAATTTCTTTTTTCTTGATTTCTTGTATTTCTTTATTAACTGCCTTTGGCAATACTGAGAATATTAGCAGTTATACCATTATACCAACTTTCACTCTCTGGATGGATGGATGGATGGATGGATGGATGGATGGATGGATGGATGGATGGATGGATGGATGGATGGATGGATGGATGGATGGATAGATAGATAGATAGATAGATAGATAGATAGATAGATAGATAGATAGATAGATAGATAGATAGATAGATAGATAGATATAGATTTTGGTGCATCTTGAAAGTATTAAAAAAAGATTGAGAAGTGTTAGTTAGCATTTGGATGGGGGTGTTGGTCAATTGAGTCTTTACAGTAAATGCATTCAGTGAAGTCGAGTAGATCGGATGTACTTGGAGTTAAGTGCAACAGTGATGCTATATCCAGTTTTTTCCACTATTGAACCCCTCCACCCCTTCTCCCTCTGTCTCTCTCTCTCTCCCTCTCCCTCCCTCATCCACCTCCCCCGCAGCAGTTCCCTCAGCTCTTGTCCACATCTTCATGTCTCTCTGGCTCTCTTCTCTGTAGATGATGAAATTTTCAGTAGCTTTGCAGCATATCACTTAGGCTGTCAGAAGGAAAGACCAATAGGCTGCATTGTGTGTATGCAGGTGTTGACATAAGGGTGTGATCACATGTACGTGAACTTTGAGCTTCGTGTTTTCGTAGCATGTTTTAGTTTCGCTCATATGTATCCATTATCATCTGCAAAAGTGTGATCTTGCAAAATCTCTGGTCTTTTATAGACACAAGGACAAAGGGTTGAAGTCACAGTTGGCACTATACTAGTGTTATGATCATGGATTATTTGGATAGAACTGTTGTGGCCTGATGACACTTGCTGTGAAATTAAGATGGAAAAATCATGTGTTTGTCACACTAATTTTAACATCGTGATAAACATGATTCACATAAATATGAAGATTTAGACAGATAAATTGTATTTTTAGGCCAGGATATTGAGAGCTGCATCTATGTCCTCAGTGAAGAGTGCAGCATTGTGAGAGTGGGAGCTCCCGCCAGCGGAGGAAGCCCACAGTCTGTCGCAGTGTGTGTATGTGTGTGTGAGAGAGAGACTCTGGGGAAACCAGTGCTCAGTATTCAGTAACACATGGAGCCTTCTGGGCGGTTCGCAGCTTTTGCTAGTGTGACTGTCTTTGGGATCCTGTGCCTCAAAATGACAGCTGTCTTCAGAAGGACGACACAGCGTTTTCTCTCTGACATACGCTATATCTTTTAAATGATGATTTTGTTAACCAGTACTTTTGTTAAGTGGTATTTGACATGATTAAATGCACAGACAGACACACAGACAAATACAGTGAATGAAAGGAGATGGAGAAATAGAGAGAGATAGGGACACTCTGAGGTTAGGGCGTTCATTTTGTCCTCCTTCAGACAGATGTCTATTTTTAATCTAATTAGATTCCAGGAAGATTCTCATCCGCTCGACACTGTGTGTGAGTGCGTGCGTGTGTGTGTGTGTGTGTGTGTGTGGTGTTCAGGTATACCCTAAGTTATGAGGACGAAATGTCCCAACAAAGATGGCAGTATCCAATATTTTTTTGGTTTTCTGTGATGGGTAGATTTAGGGTTAGGGGATAGAATATATAGTTTGTACAGTATGTCCTCATAAAACATGGAACCCAACATGTGTGCCTTTAGTGGTGTTTTGTGTGACATAAAAAAGACTATTCTATGTGTGTATCACAGGGTTAAAGAAATATTGTCTTAATTAGTGTTTTGTCTTGTTTTCCAATAAAAATATCTAAACATCCTTAAAACAAGAGAAATTTATTTGAAGAAAAAAATGCAAAAGGTATTAAGACTTTAATAATATATATAATTAAAATGACATAACATATTAATAATTTTCTAACAATATATCTAAGTATATATATATATATATATATTACCCCATTGGCAAATATTTTTTTTAAATGCAATTAAATATAAAAAAACTGAATAATAATAACTAAATATAATAAATAAATGAATTAATAAACATATTATGTAAACACACAATTTTACTTCTTTGACATTAAGTCTGTATATGTGTGTGTGTGCACTTGAAATGACCTGGATTCCAATAGTTTCAGTGATGAGGATTTGGATGAAGGTTCTCTTGTCTCTTTTTCTTACATTATGTAGGATAAAAGGAGCTTTGCAGGGCTTTTGACCCACCCTCCTTCCTTTCTTCCCTCCCCCTCCCTCTCTTTTTCCCTGTCCCACACACACTATCTGGAGTCAGCACTTCTGCTTCTGATGGATCGCAGTGTTAGCGGTTAGCATTAGCGTTAGTATTACAGTTTGAGTTCCTGTAAGAGGTCCATTTCTTTGCCAGAGCTCACTGCGGTTGTTTTAGCTCAGTTCGTGTGAATAAATCCCTATTTGGGTTTTAATAGGCTTGATTTAGAAATGGTCTTTGACCTGAATGTAATTCAGAATGAATGTGATTTTTATTTTATTTTATTTTTTGAGAAAATGTTATGTGGGTGTATTAAGATATTGTATACATTTTGCAAGTTTATTTTGAATGCAGCTGTAATTTTTGGATAAAGTCAAAGTTCTTGTCATGTTAACCTGTCATAAATAGTATGTTGTTTATTGCAATTTCTCATCTTGGTAATTTTTTTTGTGAATGACTGTGCTGTCTCACCATAATGACAGATATATATAGCTAACATATTTTCCTCTCTTTTTCTCCCCTTCCTCTTTTTCTCTCCAGACCTTTATAGTTCTAAACAAAGGAAAAACTATCTTCCGGTTCAGTGCCACGCCCTCGTTATATATCATTAGTCCTTTTAACCTATTCAGGCAAATAGCAATTAAAATTTTGATACACTCATATCCTTTTTTCAGTGCTCCAAACATTGTCCATGTTATTATGATTGTGCTTTATTGGATTTATAGGTTTCATCAGTTACACCCTCTGTATCACAGTACATGTGTTTTCACTTAAACTATTTCACTTCAAGGCCCACTGAAATGACTTGAAGCACGCAGCATTATTCAATGTGTTGACGTAATTTCCACTGAAACAAGACAGGGGGCGAACAGCTCCTCCCCTTTTTAAAACTAGCCAATTGCATTGAGTTTATATCACTGCTCGGCCAGAGCTCGGTAAAGAAGCAGTTTCCTCGTAATCTCTAACCGTTTCTCCTCCTAATCTCCTCCATATCGCTTTAAAATATAGTATTCTGTGCAGAATTCAAATGGTCTGCGAATGAGAGTTCAGAATGAAAGCTCATAGTGCTGTGATACAGACGCTGATTTTAAAGGCCATTAATTATATGGAGGTTAACAACATACTACTTCCTCATAGGAGGAACTGCCTATGTCTTCAACCAACAATTGACCTCTGACCCCAGAGTTTGCTACATAACATCATGAAATTATTCTGATTTTTGTAGTGATGTCCCTTTTTCCTTCACAGTTATGATATCTAATCAATATTTATGACATCACCTTAGAATTTCCTTAACTACTTCTTACAGTTTTCAGCATGATCATCATGTGTACAATTTTGACAAATTGTGTCTTCATGACATTCAGCAATCCTCCAGAATGGTCCAAACAAGTAGAGTAAGTATTCTATTCTATTCTATTCTATTCTATTCTATTCTAGGGATAGGCATTTTTGTCAATTTTTCTCAAAAACGAGTACTCAGGGGGTGGCGGGGGGGCAGGGGCAGGGGCGTGTCCGTCATGGCGATAATAAAAATATTTTAATTAAAACACTGTCATGAAAATGAATGTTGACATAAAAATATGACCTGAAAATATGTCTATGAAAATATCACTAGAAAATAACACTACTTTATCAATAATGCATCAATGTTTTAAAAAAAGAAACATCTATCTGCATAAAAAGGACACAAATGCAAGTGAACTAGCCAGAAAGTCTTATTCCCATTGCGGATGCGCTCTTCCCGTAACAACATGCTGAAACACGGGCAACTGAAGTACAAAGAATTCACAACATTCTTTCGTGTTCGATTATAATGTCATATACAGTATATGGCAGATTAGCGCTGCACATCTTGCACTTAATTGTATTTTCATCTACTTTCTTTGCCTGCGTGTTTTTGAAGACATGACGAGAAACCATTTTAATGAAAAAACAGAAAAAATGTTTTTCAAAACATATGTTGAAAACATATGAGAAAAAAATAACACTGTTGGATTATTAATAAAATCAATGTTTTTGAAAAAGAAACATCTAAAAGGAGTATGACTGTCTCAAATAACCCAGTCATAGTCAATAATGTTGGGCATTGCTGTTTGAGCTGACGCTGAAGAGTTAAAGGTGGTATCAGTGATTTCAGGCCCAAATTTTTTTTCATCACATTCATCTAATTTTTCCTAACGATCCGCTAGCTGCCCGCCCCATAAGCATGCCGTCAAAAAAACGCGTCTCTGTAGGCAGCCTAGGCTCTGAGATCTGCACACAAAAACAAATGGTTTAGCCAAACACTCAAAACCAAAACAAATAGTGTTCCAACCAATCACCGACAGGGGGAGGGTGTTGTGAGGTTTTGTGCTCGTGCACGGCTGCATGCGAAGTCAGAGCTGAAGAAGAAGCTGGCTCAAAACCTCACAACACCCTCCCCCTGTCGGTGATTGGTTGGAACACTATTTGTTTTGGTTTTGAGTGTTTGGCTAAACCATTTGTTTTTGTGTGCAGATCTCAGAGCCTAGGCTGCCTACAGAGACCCGTTTTTTTGACGGCATGCTTATGGGGCGGGCAGCTAGCGGATCGTTAGGAAAAATTCGATGAATGTGATGAAAAAAAATTTGGGCCTGAAATCACTGATACCACCTTTAATGAACACCGGTAAACTGAAAGGCTTTGCTAACTGGTTAATAAACTTTGTACTTTATTAGACTTTATTTCACCAGTGTGGACTGCCTGGTGTCCTAATGCTAACCTAGCAGACCTCAGGTACTGCCCAAAATGCCCCAATCAGAAAAAACTGAAATATATATTTTTAAAGTCCCCATGAACCGGAATTTGCAACCGACTTTATTACATTTTTCCAAGTGAGGCGGAATATTGAATAAAGGGCGGGGTTTTACTTTAGCGCACCTCCCCTCCATCCTTCGCTCATAGCAGACTGACAGTGGGAGGGGAATGGTTAAGGATATTCAACCCATGCCGTCAAACTGACATCATCAGAGAAGGAACGCCTTCCAGAGCGGAAGCAAATTTTGATTAAAGATTACCACGAAAAACAGATTTTTTTCTGTGTATTAATTTACACTGATGAATCGTTCACCACAAGACTAGTAATGTGCGCTAACAAAGTAAATAGGGTTAATTTGGATTTCAAGACGACTTTATGATTTCATGATCGAACGCCACTGTCAGGTCCGAGTACTGGAGTACTTGTGCACATCCCTATTCTATTCTATTCTATTCTATTCTATTCTATTCTATTCTATTCTATTCTATTCTATTCTATTCTATTCTATTCTATTCTATTCTATTCAGTTCTATTCAGTTCTATTCAGTTTTGTTCTATTCTATGCAAATGTGACTGTAAAATATTATTTATGATTCATGCGCAGAGTTATTCATGTTATTTAATAATAACATTGTTATAGCAAAAACGGTTAGAAGTTCAAAGATCATATATTTAAACTGAACCAGCAACCACTCCAGTGTGAGTGCTTGTAAAGCTGGGCTTAAATTGTTAGCCGAGTGACAGGCTAATGGCTGGCTAGAAGGAAGAAAATGCTGAAGTGTGAGCTCCACTTGGAAATTTGGCCAGTCCTAAAAATTGCTGGGTCTATTTTTGGGGTAACTGGGGGTGATGGAGTTTTGTGGGAGTTCTTAACCAATAGTAAGCTTGGTTCCAAAACCTAATAAGCTGCCTATAAAAACAGCATTATAGGACATCTTCTTAATTATACTGCCTCCTGAGACACTAAAAGGTTAAATTCTAAGGCAGCATCACATGTGCCCTCTGTGCTGTAGCAGATACCATGATGCACTGTGTAATGAAGGTCAGTGAGGGAGGGAGAAATATTAATTATAAACAAACCCATATTTTATTTAATAACGAAAAGTATCAATTAAAAAAAATAATTCTAAGCATGCGATTTATTTATATGCATTCATTTTATTGCACTCTGTCAGGTACACCTTCACAGGAATCTACACTTTCGAGTCACTCACAAAAATTGTGGCTCGAGGTTTCTGTATAGATGGCTTCACCTTCCTCAGAGACCCCTGGAACTGGCTGGATTTCATGGTCATCTCTATGGCGTAAGTATAATCCTTTTGTAATTCAAACATTAATGAAACATTTCCATAATGTTTTTACATGCAATGATTACAGGGGCATAACACTCTTGTGTGCAGCATTGACTTTTAGACTATAGCGCATCCTGCATTCAAGGAATATGGTGATATTATTTAGTAAAATGATTAGAAAATAAATCATAAAATAAAATAACAGCTTTAGTATTCCATCCTTATACTATTTTGCAGCGATTTGAAATGGGCTCTGCACTTTTTCTGGAACTTTCTCACTTGCATCCATGTCCCAAAAAGGCAAGCTTTAGACCATTTTTAGACCAACTTAAACATCTTAAAGATTTCAATAACATGCAAATTATTTGAGTATTAAAAAGCATGAACATTCTGACAGTCTGACAATGATAGTTTTGCACAGTAGAGGTGTTGAGAACAGTTTGAAATTGAATGATTAATCGATACCATGACCTTTATTTAGGTTATGGGATGACTTTTGAGCCTTGATGTCATGCTTGCACAAAAGAGTGTGTGTGTGTCTGTGGTCTTACATGAGAGAGACAGAGGCCCTTGTGTCCTGCCTCTCATAGGTGGTAGATGGGTGTTCAAAGCTCAAAGATGATAATGTCTGTGCTCATACCTCTGTGTATGTGTGTACATATATACTGTGTGTCATAACACTCTCTTTCTTTCTGAACTTTGATTCGTCTGTTCATCGCTCCTTTTCTGTCCCTATCTGCATTCATCCATTTCTCTGGAGGGCAGCCATTTTCATCTTATAAAGACAACCCTTGCTCCTAAAAAGTTTAATTCTGAAATTAAGAATATGGTGAAATAACTATTTTTAAACAAGATTTAAACGTGTTTTTGTTTTCCAGGTATAAAATGTATCATGAATTCTATATGACATGTTGTGAGAATCTGAATATTGTTCATGTTTGATTGTTATTACTTTGACAGTAAAGAAATGTTCCGGGTTCAATAAGGAAAGCTCTATGGACAGTATCTGCGAAATGCTGTCAGTTACCACAGAAAATAATTTCAACTTCAGTTGGTAAAAACAGGAAAAATACAGTAATGCTATTACAAGTCTATGGGCAAGGCATTACACTGGAATAAATGCCACAAGATTTAAATTCTTACGCTGGGATCACATTGTGTCGAAATTACTGTAATTACAAGACAGCGACTAAGATTGTAATTGGAGCCATTCAAGTCCTTGTCTTCAGAAATAATTGGTTTCTAAGGCAATGCTCATAATGCCATGGATCCATGTGTGGTGTTGCAAATAGTTTAATCGTTACATTAATCCACCTCTATATGGAATAATTGAATTTTTTTTTCTGTTTTGCAGACCAAGGTTGCATTTATTTGATTAATATACAGTAAAAACAATAATATTCTGAAATAATATAAAATAACCATTTTCTATTTCAATATGTTTTAAATTATTATCAGTTAATATTGGTGCTAAATTATTGAAAACGGCTTAATATTTCTGTGGAATCAAAATTCAATTTTGACAGTACAATGAACAGCTTTAAAAAAAATAGAAATCTTTTGTAACATTATAAATGTCTTTACTGTCACATTTCTTACCCCAGACTATTGAATGGTACTATATCTTGGTTTCAACAAAAAACATTAAGCAGCAAAAACTGTTTTCAACATTGATGATAATAAGAAATCTTTCTTGAGCACCAAATCAGCTTATTAGAATGATTTCTGAAGGATCATGTGACACTGAAGACTGGAGTAATGATGCTGAAAATTCAGCTTTCGTCACAGGAATACATTACATCTTAAAGTATATTAAAATAAAAAGCAGTTATTTTAAATTGTAACAATATTTCACAATATTACAGTTTTCACAATATTTTGTATGCAATAAATGCAGCCTTGGTAAGCATAAGAGGCTTCTTTCAAAAATGTTAAAAATCTTATTTATTCAATTTGTTTTTTGCACGACAAGTCAGAGTTCAGAGTTTTGGACCTGCAATTACAAGTTCAGCGAACTTGTCTAAAACTTGTAATTACAGTAATTCTGAGATGAAGCACGGAACCTGGAACATTGTTTTTATGTGATATAATTTTACTATACTTAATTTATCTTGTGAATCGTCATCTTCCTTCACTGCTTTTTCATCCTGTATCTCTTCTCCTCTCCATCCTCTCACCCTCTTCTCTCTCTGGTAACTTTGTTGCGATCCATTCTGCAGGTATGTTACAGAGTTTGTAAACCTAGGCAATGTGTCAGCTCTGCGCACATTCAGGGTGCTGAGGGCTTTGAAAACTGTTGCTGTGATCCCAGGTAAGTCCAGCATCAATCAGGGCCAACAGAGGGCGCCGCTCGCTGTCTCTCTTTTCACACTCCTGTCTCTTTCTTCCTCCTCCGCTCGTTTCTCTCTCTTCTCCCGTTAGACAGGCTTTGCGTGATGTCTTCCTCCCAGTTCAGTGGTGGTGCTGGTGGTAGTGGTGTGTCGTACGTGTTGTGGTGTTGTGTGTGTGTGTTGTGTCATGGTGTTTGTTCTGTGTGTGATCCTCCCTTGTTGCAGATATGTAACAGAGTTTGTGGACCTCGGGAATGTGTCAGCCCTGAGAACCTTCAGGGTTCTACGAGCTCTCAAAACTATTTCTGTCATACCAGGTGAGAACGCGTTTAAACACGAAGGCTGAGCTGCTTCCCACGCCGATGCAAACTATTATTATTACCAGTATTACTACTACTGTTATTATTTTTATAGTTTTTTTGTTTTGTTTTTACTTGACTTGCTGTACTTTTTCGAGAGGATGCTGCAGGAAGAATTCTTTGATTTATGTTCAATTTATGTTTTAATACCCAAACGATCAAAAATGGTAGTGATACATTTTTGATAGGCTTTGCAGTCTGCAGTCGAATCAGTGATGGCAGAAAAATCACATGCCCCTCCAGTATTCTGGGAATAAAAGGTCTTTATTGATCAAAAACTGCATTTATGTCAACGGCGACGTGTTATGATGAAAAGTAGTGGGAATACCTAAAAAATATGCATCTTGCCCTGCTGGAAAATCCACTTTAAGGTCATGGCTGTGTTTTGGAACATGGTAACTGGTTTAGGTGGGCTAACAGATGTTGGGGACCTGACTGACTTGATATGCCAGCTTTCTTCAAAGGCCCTGTTGGTTAAAGGTGGTCAGGCTGGTTTGTCGTTGGTCCAAGATGGCCGACCATGGCCAGTCTGGAAACCAAGTATCATGTTTCAAACCACTTTAAGCTTTTAACTGGATTTTCCATTTGGGAGATCACATTTCCTATTATGCAGTAGTACTCTAGTTTAGTATGTAGACACAGAATGCAGTTCTTATTACTCAACCAATCCATGTTAAAAAATAATAAAACTGTGTAAAAGGAAAAGATTGCTGCCCTATGTTCTATATTTAAAACGTCCAGCCTCAGAGTTTAAAACAGCATAGGCCAGATGTCTTTTCTTTGTTGTGTTGAGTTTTAGTTACAGGACCCTAAGCGGACAACGTAAAACTCAACCTTAGGACATCGTAAAAGCATAGCAACATTTATATGTGCATTTCATCCTAGTCTGTCTTTTGATGAACATCTCATCAGAGTTTGTTCAAAAGAAGCTGATGTGATGTGTCATGAAGCAATGGTTTATGGGTAGCGTACTCACTGAGACTGCCAAGCCTAGTTTGACACATTTCTGCTGCATGATGCTTTCGAAGACACCTGCTTTTTTAGTTTGTCTTTCTTTTATTCTGTTTTTTGTATTTTTTAACAAGTGGCTTTACTCAAATTTCTGCATCCTTTACACACATGTAGATTTATATATTTTTTACCTAATTTTTTTGGTAAAATAACTGTTTTGTAACTCCCTCCCTATTCTTATTTCGAAGAACTCGGAGTGGAAAGTAAAACAGAGACATCAGAAGATGTAAGAAGAATTGTTTGTATGCACGTATTGTTGCAGGAAGGCGAAAGATCAGGACTAGCTAAGTTAACTCACTAGCTTTCCTCACATAATCGCACTCAGCTACGTTAAACACACTCACATTGTTGTAGACCCCACATGTGAGTATTTAGAATTGAGAATGACTTCTTTTTTAACCTGGTTTCTCTTAGCTAAGAGATTAGCTGAGAAATGAAGACGGGGTTACACATTCTCTGGAAAAGAATGATTGGTTAAACAGACATTGACACCATGGTGATAAAGCAAAGATGATGATGTTGCTGCCTTCAGCCTTGGCGTTTAAATGACCTGCATGCCCTTCCTCCCCTTGCCTGTCCTCTCCTCTTCCTCTCTCTGTGTTGGCTCTCTGCATACTGTTTGTATGGCGCCGCTCTTTTCAAGCAGTGTCCATTTTGCTGATATGTGTTGAATATTGTATGTGTGTTTAAAGAGTGTTCCTCGTGTCTCTTCAAGGTCTCCACACAAACTGTCCTTAGGAAAGTGCTTATGAAATGTGCACTTTTTGGAAATCTTTTTACCATTAGTCTCCACAGAATCCTGTTCATTATATTGGCTACTACTTCATTTGAAAGCCCGAGCTCCTGCACAGAAGGCAATTTATGGCGTTAAAAAGAAAATAAATGGTTTCAACTTTCTTTTTGTGCTCAAAAGTTTAGCACACAAATCTTATCACATGGTTTTTGAAACCATGTGATAAGATGAATGATACATCATGTAAGTCATGTGACATATTGAGGATACTAATACTTATCTTAGCCAAAACTTATCAGACTTCTTTTGGCAGACCAAAAATGAGTAAATAATTTTTTTTTTTTCAGTTGGCATTATGAACTGGTATGATTTATAGTATAATAGTAATTCAAATCATAAATCAGTGTGTTATACATAAATTCAAATGGTTAACTGGTAGCAAAATGTACGTATTTCTATTACTGGAGATAGACACAGTTTGTGTGCATCTGCCCTGAGGAGACAGGAGACTCTTTAAACTGCCGGTTCAATGTAAATCATGGTTTTATACGAACAAACCACACTATTATTTCTTACAATATGTGTGTGTGTGTATGTGAAAGAAATTTAAGGAAACTAAGTAGGTTATAGTGTTATTACTTGGATATTTGATCTGAAGAATTGTTTTTCTTATTCATATATGTTAACTTATCACCACTGCCGTTCAAAAATTTGGGGCACAGTAAGGTGTATTTATTTAATTTTGTTTTAAAGAAAATGAAATGAGAAAGGACAGACTATTCAGCAAGGATGCATTAAATTATCAAAAGTGACAAAGACTCATGCAAACATTTTCTTTTTCAAATAAATGCTGTTCTTTTGAATTTACTATTCATCAGAGAATCCTGAAAAATATGAATTACGGTTTCCACAAAAATATGAATAAGCACAGCTGTTTTCAACATTGAGGATAACAATAAGAAATATTTCTTGAGTGGAAAATCAGCATATTAGAATGATTTTTGAAGGATCATCTGACACTGAAAATTCAACTCTGCCACCACAGGAATAAATATCATTTAAAAATATATTAAAACAGAAAACTGTTATTTTAAATTTGTAATATGTCACCAAATTACTGCTTTAATACATTTTTATTAAATAGATGCAGCCAGGGCCGTAGCTAGAGGATTCGGGGCCCCCTGAAAATTTTTTGATGTGGGCCCCCACCACCCTCCACCAATATCATATACTGTACAATAGATGAGCTTGAAGGCCCAAAATATAACAGAAGATGGTGATGTTGTTGTACAACCTTTATTTTAAAAGTTAAAGGTTTATATAAAAATTACAACTAATAAAAATGAACAAAAAAGCAAGAAATTGTTAAATAATAATAAAAACAATTTTAAAAAAGTAACAGCAAAATGTTTTTTTCCCATCAGTCTGATATAATTCATAAATCAAAAAGTAAACATTTATAAATTGTCAAGAATGCAGTCAAATTTAAAAAATAAAATAATTTATTGTCTTATTTTTTTATAAGGATAATATGGAACTGATAATATTATTAAATAAAGCTAATAAATGTATTATCCAAGTGCAGTGTGTTGTATTCGTGTTTTCTTGATGTAATAAATACACCATCAGCCGGCAGGTCAGGTGCATAATGCAATGCGTCGTGACTCGTGTCAATTTTTTAACTCTATTTACAATAGTGTAAAAAGACAGGAATTTTGACCACGTAATCATTCGGTCGATTGTGGTGCGCACCGATAATGAAAAGTGACAGTACCCGGCAGGCTGTAGACCGTAGTTTTCTTATTTCAAGCGAAATAACAATACAACCTGTCTTTAAGAACATCTTGATCGACCGGGATACAACTCTCCAGGCCTCCCTCTCCCTCTTTTCATGGCGTTTCTGGCACCCTGATTTATGGTTTCTTTTCCCCGACATTTTTCGGTCAGTCAGTCTCCTGCTCTTCCACCAAGTTCATCGTTAACTTCAGGCAGCTGCCGTCTCAACTCTGATTGGTTCTGTTCACGAGCTGGGGTGGGACTTACAATTTTATTGGGTCCATCTGATGTTTGTCACTGACTGAATAATTAATAAATACTTTAGATATCTTTTTTTTGGTTGGACCTTTCACCCCACTAGCGATGGCCCTGGATGCAGTCTTGGTGACATTAGAGACCTCTTTCAAAAACTCTTACAGACCCCAAACTTTTGAAAAGAAGTGTACTGTATGTTAAATAGGTGAATGATTCTATTAAATATTTTATCAGTGAAAACAGCATAAAATGTAAATTTATATTGTGAGACATATAGGAGAAATTTAGATCACAAATTGTATGAAAGAATTTGTGCATTTATGTATATTTCTATCTGTTCCAGTAACAGTATACAAGTGTAGAATATGTATTATACCTGTAAATATTCTGTGTGCGGTGTGTGTGTGTGCTCTTATAAGATTTTTTTTAATGGTTAAGAGTGTGTGTACAAGTGTGTGTTCTTACGCAGATATGAGCATTATCACAAAAAAGCGTTTGCGGCAGACTGTATATTCCTTGTTGCGTTTGTCTCCTCATCTTCTCACAGGGCTGAAAACCATTGTGGGTGCTCTGATCCAGTCAGTGAAGAAGCTGTCAGATGTGATGATTCTGACAGTGTTCTGTCTGAGCGTATTTGCCCTCATCGGTCTACAGCTGTTTATGGGTAATCTTCGGCAAAAGTGTGTCATCTGGCCAGTCAATTCAACTGAATCCTACCTGGCCAATGGGAGCAAAGGCTTTGACTTTGATGAATACATCATGAATGACAGTAAGTAGATAAAGCTCTGACTACTTAGGGTAGTTGCTCATGCGGTAGCGTCAATCAGTGCTGCTCTCAGCTTTTTTATATTTTTTCAATAAGTTTGATTGTCTCTACGGTACAGTTTCTACAAGTTTTTACACCATTTTCATAAGAAATAAAAAGAACTATAAATCGCCTACTAAAAAATTAGTAGATGGATTTCTGGTGATTTCAGGCATGGTTTTCACGTTTTACAAGTATCTCTTCTTGTTTCAGCAAATTTCTACTTCCTGCCAGGCATGCTGGATGCGCTGCTATGTGGAAACAGCTCAGATTCAGGGTGAAAAGCATACACATAACATACACACTACTAAATTAGCAAAAATTGTTTAATGTTATTTAAATCAAAATTGTAAAATATGTAAAATATTTATTTCCAAATAATAGCACACTTGATTCACTTCATGGTATGATCCGTTAAAGACAAAAGCACAGAAATATTTGTGGTATAGTATGTGTGTGTGTGTGTGTCTGTGTGCGTGTGTGTTTGTGTAGGCGGTGTCCGGAGGGCTATTCTTGCATGAAGGCTGGACGCAACCCAAACTACGGCTACACTAGCTTTGACTCCTTTGGTTGGGCTTTTCTTGCTCTCTTCCGACTCATGACACAAGACTTCTGGGAGAATCTGTACCAACTGGTGTGCATTCACTTTTACTAAGTTGCATGTTTAATATTGAAAATAGTGTCCAAAATCACATTTTGTGTAAAAACATTTTTTTTTCTAGTTTTATATTACTTGCAGTTTTTATTCACTAGCTAGTTAGATGCTAACAAAAATATTTTTTTTATTTAGAAACCGCCAAAGTAAAGTTAATAGAATAACTGTAAAATCTTAACACTTCTTCCCACTCCTATTTAAACCAAAATAGTTATGTCAAGTTTTATTCAAGGTCTGCCCACTGAGGTAGATAGCCAATCTTAGTGTAGAAGTTTCGGGTGGCCAATCAGATTTTAGGGGTGGATCAGGCTGATACACGCCTCTGATAAAGCACACAGTGAACATACTGCATCCTGCAGAAAGTAGTATGGTATGATGCTACAATACTCAAACACATATTCAAATACTGTTATGGGAGCTATGCCCTTCTTTCTCTTAGACTCTGCGAGCCGCGGGAAAGACGTACATGATCTTTTTCGTACTTGTGATCTTCGTGGGCTCGTTCTACCTGGTGAATCTGATCCTGGCTGTGGTGGCCATGGCTTATGAAGAACAGAACCAGGCCACAATGGAGGAGGCAGAACAGAAGGAGGCTGAGTTCAAAGCTATGCTGGAACAGCTGAAGAAACAACAGGAGGATGCACAGGTAGAACACAAATACATGCGTTTAACATATAACCCTGTGCTATTTTGTTCTTTTTCATTTCTCACTATTTGTTCTCATTCTTGTCCATTTGCCCCTCATCACTAGGCCAATGCCATGGCAACCTCGGCCGGTACAGTATCTGAAGATGCCGTAGAGGACGATGGGGGAGGGCATCTCTCCCGCAGTTCCTCTGAGGTGTCCAAGCTGAGCTCTAAGAGCGCCAAGGAGCGAAGGAACAGAAAGAAAAAGTGGAAGAAAGAACAGGAGGAGAAGGGTGACAGCGAGAAGGTGGTCAAGTCCGAATCTGAAGACAGCAAGAGGAGCCGCTTCCGTTTCAGAGACAACAGGCTTGGGCGGAAGGCCTCAATCATGAACCAGGTGAGAGCGGGGTTATTTCCACAGAAGCCCACAGAAACACACAGTCCGCATGATGTCATGTCTCATGTTAAGTGTTCAATTATATGTCTGGCTAGGTAATGGTAGGTACAGTGAATTTCTTGAAGATCTTGGCTTTAGAAAAGAACACTAAGGTGCAAATGGATATAAGAGGTGTTGTTCTTTGTTGTCATTATAAAACTATTGTTGTAATATTGAAAAACTGTAACATTGTTAAGTTGACCATTTCATGTGTGTAACTATATCAAAATTTTATTAGCGCTTTAAGACCTCATTCATTTTTGTGGCTTTTATTCCATGTCTGATAGCTATGAGGGCTTTTCAGAAGAACTTTTACCAGATGTACGGTAGTTGACATGTCCAATGGTGGAACAAGCTGTACTCCATCTAAAATTGTTTTTTTCTTCTTCTTATTATTATTATTATGCATGCAGCTTTTACGACCTTATATGGAATAATCATATATATTTTTTTTAAATTGTCACACCACAGGACCATTTAAAATGTAACTAATTCAAACAAACAAATCAGTAAAACATTTTGACTATTTACAGGGCCTAATATATAAAATGTCTTTTAAACCGGCACAACAATTCACAGTGCGCAACTTTTATTTATTTATTTACTTACTTACTTAATTTAATTACATAGATATGTTATGCATCTGGGAAAATGGGCCAAAAATATTCATAAAAAATGACTCATCTTGCACACTGGGGCTTTTGCATGTTTTATTCAATAAACTCCCTTCTAGAATAAGATCTCCTCCACCTTAATCATAAATACCCCTTGCCATCAGCTAGCAATAGCATGTAGCAAATCACGATTTGTCAGTGTCCCGTAGGAATTCGCCATGCACGTTTGTTTGATAGACAGTATTTTATTAGTAGTGCGAGTGATTAAAGCTAATCTCTACAACTGCGCTTTCTGATTGTACTGATGCGCCTCTTTTATAATCTGTTACGTTGCAAAAGCAAGCCGCTATAATAACCTCTGCTATTTGCTAACACAACCCAGTTGAGCCCAGCCCAGCCCTTGCTACTACTGTTCTCTGCTCTGTGCAGTCGCTACCACTTTCAGCTGAGTCATCGTCCATATCACCAGGGTGATTAGACAAAGTGCTTCAGCCTTACACTCAAAGATCAGAAGAAGAGGAAGTGCTCTTACTCAGTGCCCATCTGTCTATCGCTGTAATTCTTTCCATCTCATTCATTGTCTTGCTTTGGGCAGCAGCTTAT